>NC_088879.1:14991693-15091157 GCF_032884065.1 Artemia franciscana | reverse complement strand
CCAATGCGCTAATTCAGCCACATCAAGGAGTTCTCACCACCTGCCAATGATCTATCTTGAAGATGCAATTAAAGAGATTTAAACGAGAAATAAAACCTAGTAAGAGCTGGCTCGACAACTTATGGTTGATAGTATATCTTCCAACTTAAAAAGAACAGAAAATATTCTGTATATGAAAGGGATTGTCCCTCCCTCATCGCCCTGCTTTTTACGGTAAAACTTCGTATAAGAATTCTAGCAAATTCCCTTGGTGTTAAATTTCTCCTGAAAATTTCACCCCCTAGAAACTTCCCTTTCATTGGAAATTCTCCCCGTGAAAAATTTTACTAGCAGAAAATCTCCCCCACTCATAAAATGTATGTATACTTCCCTATAAAAGACTACGTAAGCAACAGACAAAATGTATGACTTAGACATATTCCCAGGAGGATCGTGGTGTTACGGCAAAACTTCGTGTAAGAATTCTAGCAAATTCCCCTGGTGTAAAATTTGTCATGAGAAATTTACCCCCTAGTAACTTACCTGCCATGGGAAATTCTCCTCGTAAAAAATTTCACTTGCAGAAAATACTCCCGCATTCAAAAAATGTATGTATACTTCCCTGTAATAGGCTACGTAAGCGACGGGCAAATTTAATAACTTAGACCTATTCCCAGAAGGATCGTGGTATCTCGAAAGGTATAATTGTTCGGCCTTTCAACTATTCTGAACAAAAAAATACTTCTACTACTAACAAATTACCGCAGCACCAAGCCCTCTGAGGCCAACACGGCTAAGCTCAGTCCTCTTCCAATCCAATATATTCAAAACTTCCCTCTTTACACTCTCCCAGAAAATTCCCATTTCATTTAAAGCTTTCTTTATGAAATCCTCCCACCCCAACCGTGGATGACCAGCTTTCTGCTTAGCCCTAGACCGCTGGTCAAAAGGACAATCGTCGGTAATCTGTCATCCTTCATCCGCAAAGCGTGCCCTAGCCATCTTAACCTTTCTCTCATTAGAGCCATAGAAAGCAGGATGCTATCTCAAAATTTTGATTGGACTATTCAGATAAAAAAAATTCTAGTTGTGGATTCCTTCCAGAATTCTTTTTGCATAGGCTACGAATCCACCTCAAAAATAGCCTACTTATATTTGAAGAAAGATCTGTTTTCACTCAAGTTAATTACCCTATTTATTTATCTGACGGTTCAATGAGAGCTGGGATGTTTTGACATTAAAATGCACTGTTGTGAATCATCTCCCTGTCTAAGTACGAAACAATCAGATAACTAATCGCCTCGCGGGTGATATGCTATTGAATATTTTAAACCCAACAAGGAACCAAATAATTGCACATGAAACGACAACAGTAGCTTGTTGTCATTTCCTAGGTTAATTGAAATTCATTTGTTTAGCCTGAAACTTTGAGAAATTTTTAATTTCCCATGGTTTCTTGGGATTTCTGGCAAAAATAGGACGTTTATTAAGAATTAGATACATTTGTGAAGCCTTTTTTGGGGGATTTTACAGCATGCAATTATCCGGTCAAGTCACTGCCCAATTTTTAATACGTTTTCTGTCCAACTTTTTACCCTCTTTAAAGTAATTAGCAATTGTACTGTTGTTGTTTTTTTGTAAAGAGAGTTTGCTTTCCACGGCAAAATAGAATTATCCTTGATACTAGGGCGTTTATCCCCCCTTTTCAGGATAAAGTACAGCTTTTATGGATCAATTTTGGAAACTATTATTTTTCATTAAAATCTACGTTTTTGCATTAGGAGAACTACCCCCTGCAACACCCATATCGCACTGTTAACCCTAAAATTTCCCTTTCAGTGGGATATAATAGATTAATCACTGGTTCTAAATCGCTATGAACACAACCTGAGCCTAAAACGTACTTTTGAGGCTCCAGTCTTCTTCCCCCCATCCGCTACAATACTACAAATTAAAGTTAATCTGTATTTTCCGATATACGTGCTTTTTGCATTACTAAATAAAAAATTGCTACTTTATATCTGCTGTTTCGAGGTTCCCCCCCCCCCGAAAAAAAAAATTCTTGCGTACGTGCCTGCTATATATATATATATATATATATATATATATATATATATATATATATATATATATATATATATATATATATATATATATATATATATATATATATATATATATATATATATATATATAAATCCTCCCCATATTCCCCATGAATCCCCATATTTCTTCATGAAATCCTCCCACACCAACCGCGGATGACCAGCTTTCTGTTTAGCCCTAGACGGCCAGCCAAAAAGGACTGTATTTGGTAATAATTCATCCTTTTTCCACAAAGCGTGCCCTAGCCATCTTAACCTTTCTCTCATTACAGCCATAGAAAGCAGGATGCTATCTCAAATTTTGGATTGAAACATTCTGATAAAAAAAATTCTAGCTGTTAATTCCTTCCATATTTTTTTTTGCATAGGCTACGATTCCAACTCAAACATAGGCTACTCTTGTAGCATACTTATATTTGAAGAAAGATCTGTTTTCACTTAAGTTGTGATCCTTTTTAAGATCATGAGGGATCCCAACGTGCGACAAATATTTTCGGGAAATCGGAAAATCAGAAAATCCGATATATATATAAATATATATATATATATATTATATATATATATATGTATATTTTTCTATTCATTTTTACAAGCTAGAAAAACATTTTTCTTAGAAAAACAAGTTAGAAAAACAGTCCCCTCCCTTCAAAAATTTCTCCAACACAAAAAGACGTTTAAAGTATAAAACGTGTGAGATCCAACGTTTAATGTATAAAAAATGTTATGGTCAGGGGAAGTGGGATACGTGAGAGGACGTTTCTATCGGTGAATTTACCACAGGGAAGAGCATTTTCATGAAGAGTTGCTGGATTTTACAGCATTATTTAAAAAAAAAATTTTTGGTTACTTTTTAAGTAACCAAAAAAAAAATCGGAGGGAATCTAGGCCCCCTTCCACGCTCATTTTTTTCCCAAAGTCAACGGATAAAAATTTTGAGATAGCCATTTTGTTCCGCATAGTCGAAAACCATAATAACTATGTCTTTGGGGATGACTTACCATATCTACGTCTTTGGGGAGGGGCTGCAAGTTACAAACTTTGACCAATGTTTACATACAGTAATGGTTATTGGGAAGTGTACCGACATTTTCAGGGGAATTTTTTTGGTTTGGGTGTGGGGTTCAGGGGAGGGGGCTATATAGGAGGATCTTTCCTTGGAGGAATATTTCATTGGGGAAGAGAAATACAATGTAAACGGCGCATTATTTTCTAGCATTACTATTATAAAAAACAACAACAATGAAAATATAAACATGAAAAAATTTTTTCAATTGAAAGTAAGGAGAAGCATTAAAACTTAAAACGAACAGAGATTATTACGCATATTAGGGGTTCTAAAAATACTTTAGCACAAAGAGCGAGGTATTTAGGAGGAGATAAATACTTCGCTCTTTATGCTAAATTATTTTTAGTAATTTCAACTATTTATTCTACGGCCTTTCTGATTCAGGGGTTATTCTTAAAGAATTGGGACAAAACTTAAGATTTAGTGTGAAGAGCGAGGTATTAACGAGGGGACAAATCCCCTCATATATATAATCAAAAATATAAGAATATAAAAGTTTGTTACGTAAGTTAATTTTTAAGTTACGTATATGTTTTACAAATAAAAACGTTCGTTAAAAATTAAAAGTTCTAGTTGCCTTTTTAAGTAACCGAAAAATTGGAGGGCAACTAGGCCTCCTTCCCCACCCCTCATTTCTCAAAATCGTCTGATCAAAACTAAGAGAAAGCCATTTAGCAAAAAAAAAATTAATATGCAAATTATATTTTAATAATTTATGTATGGAGAGCCAAATTCAGACATGCATTAATTCAAAACTTTCAGAAATTAAATAAAAAAAAAATAAGTTTTTTGAAATGAAAGTAAGGAGCGACATTAAAACTTAAAACGAACAGAAATTACTCCGTATATGAAAGGGACTTTTCCTCCTCAACGCCCCCCTCTTTACGCTAAGGTTTCTTACTGTTTTAAAAAGTAGAGTTAAGAGAAAGGGTCAAACTTCAGCGTAAAGAGCGAGGCATTGAGGAGAAAAAGCCCTTTCATATGCGGAGTAATTTCTGTTCGTTTTAAGTTTTAATGTCGCTCCTTACTTACCGTTACAATAAACTTTTTTTTTTAATTTAATATTCAATGAGATCCCAGTGGTCGATTCTTCTCGGCGAGTTTATTTATATTTGGTTCTATTGATGTTAATGATAGTCGAAGATCACCCCTTTTCACAATGTCAAGTCTATTGCGATCTTTTGATAACATTTGAGAAACACGACTAAATGCCGCTTCAACAAGATAAGACGTAGGAAAAGCAATAACGTAGAACTGCGCTTTATCCCAGAGCAAAGGGTACTTTGTAGCAATGTCGGTTGTTTTCCATATATTGTACTTTTCACCTTTGAATTTTGCATGCATTATTTCATCACTTTGTATTTCGTTGAGGGGCTCATGCAAAGATATGTCTATAAGGAGCAGCATTAAAACCTCGTTATACCTCACTCTTCCCGCTAAAGTATTTTTAGTAATTTCAACTATTTATTCTACGGCCTTTGTGTTTCAGAGGTCATTCTTAAGGAATTGGGACACAATCTAAGCTTTAGTGTAAAGAGCGAGGTATCGACGAGTGTTGGACCCCCTCATATACGCAATTAAAACATACGAATATAGAAGTTTGTTACGTAAGTTTATTCGTAAGTTACGTATATTTTTTACCAATGAAAACGTTTGTAAAAAATTAAAAGTTCTAGTTGCTTTTTTGAGCAGTCAAAAACTTGGAGGGCAACTAGGCCTTCTCCTTCGCTTCTTTTTTCTCAAAATCTTCCGATTAATTGCAATTAATTAATATGCAAATTTCGTTTTAATTATTTATGTACGGAGAGCCAAGATCAAAAAATGCATTAATTCAAAAACGTCCAGAAATTAAATACAAAAAAACAAGTTTTTGTAACGTTAAGTAAGGATCGACATTAAAACTTAAAACGAACAGAAATTACTCCGTATATGAAAGGGACTTTTCCTCCTCAACGCCCCGCTCTTTACGCTAAGGTTTCTTACTGTTTTAAAAAGTAGAGTTAAGAGAAAGGGTCAAACTTCAGCGTAAAGAGCGAGGCATTGAGGAGAAAAAGCCCTTTCATATGCGGAGTAATTTCGGTTCGTTTTAAGTTTTAATGTCGCTCCTTACTTACCGTTACAATAAACTTTTTTTTAATTTAATATTCAATGAGATCCCAGTGGTCGATTCTTCTCGGCGAGTTTATTTATATTTGGTTCTATTGATGTTAATGATAGTCGAAGATCACCCCTTTTCACAATGTCAAGTCTATTGCGATCTTTCGATAACATTTGAGAAACACGACTAAATGCCGCTTCAACAAGATAAGACATAGGAAAAGCAAAGGGTACTTTGTAGCAATGTCGGTTGTTTTCCATATATTGTACTTTTCATCTTTGAATTTTGCATGCATTATTTCATCACTTTGTATTTCGTTGAGGGGCTCATGCAAAGATATGTCTATTTCGGCAACATTAACTTCGAAAGGAATTGAAACCTAAATCGGTATATCCATCCCGAGTAGGTCACTAAACCGAGTTTGCATATCCTCATGTATATTTTCCAAATATTCACAATATAATGCAGATCTTCATCTTGCAAATCAATGCTAGCACAGGCCAAACAAGGAAACTGTTCAAATTAAAAAAGAGGGGAAAGGCTGGGAGGAGCCATGGATAAAGCCAAAACGAGGACCTCCTCCTATTTTTGGTGAAGATATTGAGGCACAAGCTGTAACCTGGGCGAAGGACTGCCAAAAAGTCGGGTTTCCAGTTACAAAGGAGCAATTACGAAGCACTTTGGGACAGGTAGCGAAAGAAAAGGGTTTGTCTCATAAATTTTCAAAAGATGGGATACCAGGGGTAAGGTTCATGGGCAACTTTTAAAAACGAAACAATGACCTGACAGTACGTATTGCGGAACCGACACATGGGGGGAGGGCGACCTTGACAAAAGAGAGAATTCTCAATTTTTTCACTACCTCAAAAAGAGTAACTTCTGACAGACAAAAACTTTCTGAGAATGACTACAAATCCTGCTTTATGGTTTAACTGCGACGAGACTATGATTAGGTACGATCCACCTTTGCCGGTTTTAGCACAGAGGGGATCTAAAAACTATGGTTTTGCTGCGTAAAGAATTTCGTTAAAGTAAAAGAATGCAGGGCTAAAGTCTAGTCTATTTCAAAATTAAATAGAGTAGTGTGGTATGTTAAAATACTAAAAATGATTTGATTCTATAAATTGTCGTTTATTTTAATCTATAGCGAGCGTAATTATCTTTTTTGTCCTAAAATAATCTGAATATTCTAAACAAGCAAAACTTTCACAAATGCAATATTTATCAATATAATACAAAATAAACAAAAATAAGCAAAATATATACATTTAATTACACTCTCTGGGGTAAAGACTATTAAATAAAGTGGGATATAGTAAGCGATTAAATTGGAATGCTGAAAATATATAGGCTACAGCGATAGAATAGTCAATAGTCCCAGTAATTTGGGGAAATCCAACCATTAATAATTTAAGCCTGAATTTTTCGATGTAGGCCTGCGACAGATATCTTTATACTTTGTTTCAAAGTCTTAGCGAAATTTGTCATTTTATTTTGTTTTAGTTACGTCTGAATTAAGGCTTAATTTAGCAATTTGTCCTTATTGGTTTAATTAAACACGATGAAACTTTATTTTTGGTAATAATTCTTATAGGCTTGCTTTTTTTTCGTTAACTTTGGACCCAAAAAGATTTTGACGAAGACACTTTTGACTCTAGATTTGCTACGAAAACAGATGAAAATTTTTGACATATATTTTGACAAAATGACTGATTTAGTCTGCACAAGTTGTGTGCATTGCACAGAAACCACACCCCATTTTCTCCCCCAAAATCAGTGGCGCCTCACCGTGACGGGGAAGTGTAACAAAATGGAGTTAAACTGGGTAAGATTTGCCATTAGAGAGAAAACATAAAATAAAAGAAAATAATGGCAGAAAAACTGGGGGAGGAGGCAGCTGCCCCCAGGCCTAGAACTGCCACTAAATAAAATTAGGAATTTTTCACCCAATGATATTTTAACTCATTTTGGACAAGTACACTGCTTAGATTTGAAGCCTAGATTTAATTGCTTATTGATTTTTAGAAAAGCTTATATTTCGATGACGCACCGTAGGCTATAGTGTTCACGGTGGAACACTACATTTTCATAAAGTTGATCACGAGGCCATCACTAGATCTTCAAGTCTACGAGTTCCAACAAGAGTCCCTCTACAGTCCAAGCATTTCATCGAAAAATTTGCCATTGACCACCGAAGTTTGAAAACAGAAGATTGTCTTAAATTTATTAAATAAAAAAAAACAAGTTTTTTTAACTGAAAGTAAGGAGCGACATTAAAACTTAAAACGAACAGAAATTACCCCGTATATGAAAGGGGCTGCTCCTTCTTCAACGCCCTGCTCTTTACGCGAAAGTTTGACTCTTTCTTTTAACTCTACTTTTTGAAAACAGTAAAAACTTTAGCGTAAAGAGCAGGGCGTTAAAGAAGAAGCAGCCCCTTTCATATAAGGGGTAATTTCTGTTCGTTTTAAGTTTTAATGTCGCTCCTTACTTTCAGTTAAAAAAACTTGTTTTTTTTTAATTTAATTTCTGAACGTTTTTGAGTTAATCCATGTTTTGATTTCGGCTCTCCGCAGATGAATAATTAAAGCGAAATTTGCATATTTATTTATTTGGCTAAATGGCTTTCCCATAGTTTTGATCGAATGATTTTGCGAAAAAAGGAGGGGAAGGAGGCCCAGTTGCTCTCCAATTTTTTGGGTACTTAAAAAGGCAACTAGAACTTTTAGTTTTTACGAACGTTTTCATTAGTAAAAGATATACGTAACTTACGAATTAGCGTACGTAACAAACTTCTATGTTCGTATGTTTTTATTACGTATATGAGAAGGTTCGCCCACTCGTCAATAATTCTTTGCATTAAAGCTTAAATTTTGTCCCCTGAATCACAAAGGCCGTAGAATAAATAGTTGAAATTACTAAAAATCCTTTAGCGTAAAGAGTGAGGTATTTGGAGGAGGTGAACCCCTTAGATGCGTAATATTTTCTGTTCGTTTTAAGTTTTAATGCTACTCCACACTTCCAGTTGAAAAAAACTTTTTCATATGTATTTTCTCATTGTTTTTTTAAATAATGCTAGAAAATGCTGCGCCCCCTTTATGGAAATCTTCTTCCCCCATGACAAATTCCTCCATGGAAAATTTCCCCCACATAGTCCCCTCTTCTCAACCCCCTCCCTCCCGACCAAAAAATCCCCCTGAAAACGTCTCTACATTTCCCAATAACCATTAATATATGCAAACACTGGTCAAAATTTGCAACTTGCAGCCCCTCCCACAGGGACTGTGGGGAGTAAGTCGTCCTAAAAGACATAGTTATAAGGTTTTTTGACTATGCTGAATAAAATGGCTATCTCAGAATTTTGATCCGACTGCTTTGGGAAAATGAGGGTGGGAGGGGGCCTAGGTGCCCTCTGATTTTTTTGGTCACTTAAAAAGGGCACTAGAAATTTTCATTTCCGTTCGAATGAGCCCTCTTGCAAAATTCTAGAACCACTGGGTCGATACGATCACCCCTGGAAAAAAAAAAAAAAAAAAATAAACAAACAAATAAACACGCATCCGTGATTTGTCTTCTGGCAAAAAATGCAAAATTCCACATTTTTGTGGATAGGATCTTGGAACTTGTACCATAGGGTTCTCTGATACGCTGAATCTGATGGTGTGATTTTCATTAAGATTCTATGACTTTTAGGGGGTGTTTTACCCTATTTTCTAAAATAGGGCAGATTTTCTCAGGGTCGTAACTTTTGATGGGTAAGTCTAAACTTAATGAAACTTATATATTTAAAATCAGCATTCAAATGAGATTCTTTTGGTGTAACTATTGGTATCAAAATTCCGTTTTATAGAGTTTTGGTTACTATTGAGCCGGGTCGCTCCTCACTACAGTTCGTTACCACGAACTGTTTGATTCTTTAAAACTGTTATATATAAATTATTTTCATTATATTAAGCTACAATATATGTATGTTATTGCATGTTACATTGTTGTAAATAAAATTTTTAGGGTACGTTATTGGTCGAAGATATACCATTGAAAATAATTGAAGAGGCGCCATTAAAGGCCATAATTAAAGATTTCCGCCTCCCCCCTAATGATACTGGATCCGGTCGGGATTTAAAATAAGAGATCTGAGTTTTGAGGTCCTTCTAAATACGAAATCTCAGTAAGATACGATCACTCTTTCGTAAGTTAAAAATACCTCAATTTTTCTAATTTTTTAGAATTAACCCTCCCCCCCCAAACTCCCCCAAAGAGAACAGATTTGTTCCGATTAATCCCGTATCTAGGACTTGTTCTTATTCCCCCCCCAAGTTTCATCTCAATCCCTATAATCTAAGCGTTTTCCAAGATTTTAGGTCTCCCTCCAACTTCCTCCAATGTTACCGGATCTGGCCGGGATTTAAAATGAGACCTCTGAGACACGATATCCTTCCAGACATAAAATTTCATTAAGATCACATCACCCGTTCGTAAGTTAAATATACCTCATTTCTCTATTTTTTCCGAATTAACCAGCCCCCCATTCCCCTTGCCAGCTGGTCAAATCGGGAAAACAACTATTTCTAATTTAATCTTGCCCGGTCCCTGATATGCCTGCCAAATTTCACCGTCCTAGCTTACCTGGAAGTGCCTAAAGTAGCAAAACCGGGACAGACAGACAGACAGACAGACCGACAGAATTTGTGATCGCTATGAGTGACTTGGTTAATACCAAGTGCCATAAAAACTATCGGGAAACACTTAGCAAAGTGCTATTACTGCCTAGGCGTGTTATATAACGCTCATTTCGCTTTTCTACTGTACACACTGGACTAGCTATTCCGTAACGTGAAGACAGAGTTGCATTACTTTATATATAGAATTACAAAGACAAACAATTATCAGCATAAAAATGATAAGAAGGTTCTTAAATAACTTTATTCGTATACCATCAACAACCGGACCAGTACCAGCTTTTAAATTCTTAAATACCAACTTAGTAAGTCTCTTGGCCATTCACATCACCCACTTTGTTATCGAAACACACACACTTCAAAACAAGGAAATTGATTCTTATCTTTTCGTTTTCATCCTTTTAGAACGGAAACCTTTCAAACTTAATTTTCAGTCGAAATTTTGTTCATCGGGTTAATTATAAATTCATTTGTTTAGCTCGCTAGCAACTGAAAACAATCTTTTTTAATGTTATTGTCTGAGTAACTAATTTGATTTTAGCGTTGGTAATTTAAACTTAAAATTTGAAAGAGGACGAACAAAATTTTTCAAAAGAATGTAAGGACCGACATTATAATTTAAAACGAACATAAATTGCCTATTACGTGAGGGAGGTTGCTCCATAATGCTTTCTTATTATGAATAGGCAAATAGGCCTAAGTGCTTCTGAAAGTGTTTAAACGAGGATTCTATTTTTCGTTCGGGGGAGGGGGGTATTTACCCCTGGAAAATACCCCCATGGTTGATTGATCTCCAATCACTTTTTACTTATAAAAAAAGTACTAGGTCTACTTCTTTCAGCACAAAAGTTTTTCTGTTTTTCTTAAGTGTGAAAAAACAAAGAAGTGTGGGCATTTGGACGTAACCGTACCGGATTCGCTCTCCTTGGGGGAGTTGGGGGAGGGGTTCAGTGATTTGGTGCTTCTGTACGAGCTAGGACGATGAAAATTGGTAGGCGTGTCAGGGAGCTGCACAAATTGACTTGATATAGTCGTTTTCCCAGATTCGACCATCTGGGGGGGGCTAAAGGGAGAGGAAAAATTAGAAAAATTAGGTATTTATAACTTATGAGTTGGTGATCGGATCTTAGAGAATTTTGATATTTAGAAGGACACCGTGACTCAGAGCTCTTATTTTAAATCCTGACCGGCATTAAGCCTCTGATTTTCTTTTAAATCAGTCTGTTGATTTATATAATAGAAAGTAAATGTATGAGAAGTACAAAAATTATTAATTTAAGTTTGGATTATTGTGGTGCCACGAAAATGACACCATCAGATTCAGCGTGTCAGAAAACCCTACTATAGAAGTTTCAAGCTCCTATCTACAAAAAAGTGGAATTTTGTATTTTTTGCCAGAAGACGAATCACGGGTGCGTGTTTTTTTTTCCAGGGGTCATCGTATCGACCAAGTGGTCCTAAAATGTCGCAAGAAGGCTCATTCTAACGGAAATGAAAAGTTCTAGTGCCTTTCTTAAGTGACCAAAAAAATTGGATGGCACCTAGGCCCCCTCCAACGCTCATTTTTTCCCAAAGTCAACGGATCAAAATTTTGAGATAGCCAATTCGATCAGCATAGTCGAAAACCTTAATAAATATGTCTTTGGGATGACTTACTCCCCCTCAGTCCCCAGGAGAGGGGCTGCAAGTTACAAACTTTGACCAGTGTTTATACACAGTAATGGTTATTGGGAAGTGTACAGTTTTTCAGGGGGACTATTTTGGGTTGGGGGGAGGTTGAGGGGAGGGGGATATGCGAGAGGATCTTTCTTTGGAGGAATATGTCACAGGGGAAGAGAAATTCAATGAAGGGGGCGCAGGATTTTCTAGCATTATTATAAAAAATCAATGAAAAAATAAATATGAAGAAGTTTTTTCAACTGAAAGTAAGGGATAGCATTAAAACTTAAAACGAACAGAGATTATTACATATATGAGGGGTTCATCTCCTCCTAGATACCTCGCTCTTTACGCTAAAGTATTTTTAGTAATTTCAACTATTTATTTTACGGCCTTTCTGATTCAGGGGTCATTCTTAAAGAGTTGGGACAAAATTTAAGCTTTAGTGTAAAGAGTGAGGTATTAACGAAGGGATAAACCCCCTCATATACGGAATAAAAATATAAGAATATAAAAGTTCATTATGCAAGTTAATTCTTAAGTTACGTATATTTTTTACTAATAAAAATGTTCGATAAAAATTAAAAGTTCTAGTTGCCAAAAAATTGGAGGGTAATTAGGCCTCCTCCCCCACCCCTTAATTCTCAAAATTGTCTGATCAAAACTAACAGAAAGCCATTTAGCCAAAAAAAGAATTAATATGCAAATTTCATTTTCATAATTTATGTGCGGAGAGCCAAAATCAAACATGCATTAATTCAAAAATGTTCAGAAATTAAATATAAAAAACTAGTTTGTTCCCTTCTCAACGCCCCGCTCTTTACGCTAAAGTTTTTTACTGTTTAATAAAGCAGAATGGAGAGAAAGAGTCAAACTTTAGCGTAAAGAGCGGGGCGTTGAGAAGGGAACAGCCCCTGTTATTCACGGACTAATTTCTGCTCGTTTTAACTTTTAATGTGGCTCCTTACTTTCAGTTACTAAAATTTTTGGCAGGCCACACGACTCTACACAACTGCTCATTTATTTCATTTAACTGCATAATTACACCATGTGCATCTTTTTCATTGTCCTCTAACGCTTTCAACTTATTTTTTACATGCGATTCCAAGAGCTCTCTTTTAAATGCCTCAATATCTTATCTGTTAAATAATTTCTAATTCGTTTTTCTAAACCTACTTTTCTAAACTCCACATTGTAGAAATTTCTTACTCGTGGGACGCGGTCCTGAAACTGCCCAACCTTCAGCTGAAGCTTAATAGCTCTACGATCAAATCTAACTAAAGCTAATGTTCCCATATTAATTGATTCAGGTACAAATTGCGTTTTAATTAGCGCATAATCTACAACACTAGGAGTTGGTCCCGAAAGGCAAGTAATCATCAGATCATGTTCCCCACAAAGCGCCAGGAGCTTTCTTCACCATATATTTATTTTTGTTTTTTCACCCTTGTTACTTCGTGGTATTCTACAACAAATTGGGACAAAATCACCTAAATCTGGGATCAACACATCTAAGATCTCAGCCTCCATACCGGTATTCGCATTAAAATCCCCCATCAACACGCACTCCAGATCTCTCTAACTTTCTTGTATTAACGATAATTTTTCTTCAATAATTTCCCTAGTATTTTCTCGACTGTACGAACTATTCCGTGCACGTAAATTAATTGCTTTGGGAGTAAACCCAAAATTAATTGCTTCCCATATTCAAAACAATTACACAGTCAAAGCGTTTTCAGATCTACTATTCATTCTCTCACAACTTTCAATAGCAGGTGCTTTGACCAAACCCGAAATGCCACCCTAATATTTATTATTTCTTGATACATTACGCACAAACTTTGTTCGTTATCTTTCCGGTCTTGTCGGTTTAAAACCATAACCTGTCATCGGATCTCAAAATGCAATTTAGAAGTCTATTAAAAGTTTAAAAAAAAACTTGGGTTGGTTTATTTTAACTTTAATACCATTTAAGGCTTGCTGGGGGGAGGGGTTGCAAAAAGAAACCTTAAAAAACAAATGTATTTTTAATACGTCTCTTGTGTTGGAGAAATTTTTTTGGGGGAGCAGGAAGGTCTAATCCCTTCATCCTCCTTTATGGGTTCAGTATATGAAAGGGGCTGTCTCCTCATCAACGCCCCCACTCCTTACGCTAAAATTTAACTCTTTGTCACAGTTGTACTTTTTAAAACAATAGAAAACTTTAGCATAAAGAGCGGGGCGTTGAGGAGGGGACAGCCCCTTTTATATACGAAGTCATTTCTATCCGTTTTAAGTTTTGATGCCACTCCTTGCTTTCACGGAAACAAACTTTTTTTATTTAATTTCTGAACGCATTTGAATTAATGTAGATTTTGATTTTGGCGCATCGTAACTGAATAATTAAAACGAAATTTGCATATTATTTTTGTATGGCTAAATTGTGTTTTCAAACTTTTGATCGGACAATTTTGATCAATAAGGGGCGGGGGAGGTGGCCTAATTTCCCTCGAATTTTTTGGTTACTTAAAAAGTAACCAAAAATGTGTTTTTTTCAATAAAGCTGGAAAATCCAGCATCCCCTTTTTGGAAATGCGCTTCCCCGTGATAAATCCACCCCTTGGAAGGATCCTCCCACGTATCCCCCTCCACCCGACCATAAAACGTTTTATACATAAAATGTTGGATTTCACACGTTTTATGCTTTAAACATCTCTTTGTGTTGGATAAACATTTTTTGGAGGGAGAGGGAGGGGACCTAGTCCTGGTTCCTGGGTTCGGTCTTGCTATCATTGATAGCCTATATTTTTTATGGCACTTTGTATTAACCAAGTGACATATAGCAATAGCAAATTCTGTCGGTCTGTCGCGGTTTTACTACTTTAGGCACTTCCAGGTAAGTTAGGACGATGAAATTTGGCAGACGTATCAGAGAGGCCCACTCTCTTTCGGGGAGCTGCGGGGGGGGGGAGGGTTAATTCTGAAAAATTAGAAAAATGAATTATTTTTAACTTACGAAGGAGTGATCGGATCTTAATGAAATTTTATATTTGGAAGGATATCATGTCTCAGAGATCTTATTTCACATTTTGACCGGATCCGGGGAAGGGGAAGTTGGGGGGCGGAACCTAAAATCTTTGAAAATGCTTAGAGTGGAGGGATCAGGATGAAACTTGGTGGGAAAAATAAGCACAAGTATTAAATACGGGATTGATATAACTGGGACGGATCTGCTCTCTTTGAGGGAGTTGGGGGGGGGAGATTTAATTCTAAAATATTAGAAAAAATGAGGTATTTTTAACTTACGAAAAAGTGATCGTATCTTAATGAAATTTCATATTTAGAAGGACCTTGAAACTCAGATCTCTTATTTTATATCCCGACCGGATCCAGTGTCATTGGGGGGGGGGGCGGAAATCTTGGAAAACGGTTAAAGCGGAGAGATCAGGATAAAACTTGGTGGAAAGAATATGTACAAGTTATAGATACGAGATTGACATAATTGGTACGGATACGTTCTCTTTGGGGGAGCTGGGGGTTATTAATTTGGAAAAATTAGAAAAATTGAGGTATTTTTAACTGGATCTTAGTGAAATTTGATATTTAGAAGGAACTCATGTCCTAGAGCTCTTATTTCAAATCCTGACCAAATCTGTTGATATTAGGGGGAGACCGGAATTCTTGGAAAACGCTTATAAATGTCATAGATACGTGACTGACGTGACCGGACTGGATCCACTCTCTTTGGGGGAGTTAGGTGGTGGGGTTCAGTGCTTTGGCGAGTTTGGTGCTTCTGGACATGCTAGGACGATGAAAATTGGTAGGCGTGTCAGGGAACAGTACAAATTGATTTGATTTCCTTGATTCCCCGATTCGGCCATATGGAGGCTGAAGGGAGGGGAAAAATTAGAAAAATTGAGGTATTTTTAACGTACGAGTAGGTGATAGGATCTTAATGAATTTTGATATTTAGGACCTCGTGACTCAGAGCTCTTATTTTAAATCCCAACCGGCATTAAGCCTCTGATTTTCCTTTTAAAACAATCTATTGATTCTTAGACTTTTGCTAGAGCTCATGCCATATGAGCTCTTGGCTCTTCCGACCTTGTCACAAGCGCCATATGAGCTCTTAGCTCTTGTTTTCATGTGTATCCCAAAATGACCAGTAAATTCAAGAAAAAATTCCAAGAGAATTCAAGAGATCCAATGAATTAAAATCGAATAGTTGCTGACGTCAAACCATGGCTAATCAAACAGTTCGTGGTAACGAACTGTAGTAAGGAGTGACCCGGGTCAATAGTAGCCGAAACTAAAAACTGAATTTTTATAACAATAGTTACATCAAAAGAATTGCATTTTAATGCTGATTTTAAATACATAAGTTTTATCAAGTTTAGACCTACCCATCAAAAGTTACGAGTTTGAGAAAATTTACTTTATTTTAGAAAATAGGGGGAAGTACCACTTAAAAGTCATAGAATCTTAACGAAAATCAAACCATCAGATTTAGCGTATCAGAAAATCCTACAGAAGAAGTTTCAAGCTCCTACCTACAAAATGTGGAATTTTGTATATTTTGCCACAAGACAGATCACGGACGCGTGTTTCTCTTTTTTTTTGTTTTTTTTTTTCCCCAGGGGTGATCGTATCGACCCAGAAGTCCTAGAATGTTGCGAGAGGGCTCATTCTAACGGAAATTAAATTCTAACGGAATTAAGTGACCAAAAATATCAGAGGACACCTAGGCTCCCTCCCACGCGAACTTACCTTGGAGTAATTTTTCATGGTGGAAGAAAATTTCCATGAAGGATTTTGCATTAAAAAAGAAAAAAATAAATATGAAGAAGTTGTTTCAACTGAAAGTAAGGACCAGCATTAAAACTTAAAATGTTTATGTTAAATTGTAAATGTAAATGTAAAATTGTAAAATTAATTACTTCAAAATAATGTAAAATTAATTAATGTCTTAAAATGTAAAATTATTACGCACATGAGGGGTTCACTTTCTCCTAATACCTTGCTCTTTACGCTAAAGTAATCAACTATTTATTCTACGGCCTTTGTGATTCAGGGGTCATTCTTAAGGAATTGGGACAAAATTTAAGCTTTAGTTTAAAGAGAGAGGTATTGACGAGTGGGCGAACCCCCTCATATATGTATACGAATATAGAAGCTCGTTTCGTAAGTTAATTCGTAAGTTACGAATATTTTTACTAATAAAAATGTTCGTAAAATTAAAAGTTGTAGTTGCCTTTTTAAGTAACCAAAAAACTGGAGGGTAACTAGGTCTACTCCCCCGCTCCTTTCTTCTCAGAATAGTCCAATCAAAACTATGAGAAAATCATTTAGCCAAATATATAAATTAATATGCAAATTTTGTTCTAATTATTCATGTGCGGAGAGCCAAAACCAAAACATGCATTAATTCAAAAACGTTCAGAAATTAAATAAAAAATAAGTTATTTTTAACTGAAAGTAAGGAGCGACATTAAAACTTAAAACGAATAGAAATTACTCCGTACATGAAAGGGGCTGTTCCCTGCTCAACACCCCACTCTTTACGTTAAAGTTTTTTTTTACTGTTTTAAAAAATGGAGCTGAGAGAAAGTCAAACTTCTGAAGTTTAGTTTATTCATGTCAGCCTCCTCGCCTCAAAGCTGCTCAGTCTTCAAATGAGAGCTATATCTTTCAATCTGAACAGGGGCGGATCCAAGGAGGTTACGGGGGTGCAACCCCCATGCCATGGTGTTGTATCTGTGGTTGGAACTGCTTGCTCTAGTTTGGATCTGGACGAAAGTGATTTTTTTTTAAAATTGATTTTTAATAGTTGAGTTTTTCATAAATTTGTCAATATTAAGACTGTTTCTTTTTGCAAACAAGTTTGAAACAAGATATTAATCACTTTGTATGGTCTCTGTTAGATTTCACTATTGTTGTATACCCTCAAAAAGTGTTTAATTAAATTTGCGGGTTTTGCGTATTACCGCAAAACCCAACTGCGAGGCAAAAATCTTCATTTCGTAATAACAAGGAGAAATTTAAAATCCTAACTTCTTTAGGCTGTCAAAATGATATTTCAGGATTGTGCTGTCACAACGGGACTGAAAAGCAAAATATTTTCTTCTTTTTTTTGTCAAAAATTTGTTTTCGAGTCTTGCTATGGCACTGAGGCAAAGAAATTGATAGGCCTATCATTACTTTTTTGGCAGTCTGTTTTGGATTTTTGGGTTTGCTTTCGTGTGAAGTGTGGTGGCTTTTACAACAGAGCCTAGTTGTTTTTTAGGGGATTTGTATAATAGAAAGTAAATGCATTAGAAGTACAAAAATTATTAATTTAAGTTTTGGCCACTTTACTGCCTATTTTCATCCAATTAAAGATCTGCATTATATGACATATCACCTCCTCTGTTCATCCTAAAACATTAAAATAAAGGCGAAACTCGTTTAGCACTTCAGACCATTTGCAATACCTACGACGCATAATTGTCGAGGTTCGCTTTAAATTGCGGGTATTTCTTTGTTCGCAAGTTTATCTAAGTGATCGTAGACCTCTTGAAATGAAACAGATTAACAATAGCTCGTTGTCATTCCCGTTCATTCTACTGAGTTATAGATCTCATTATAAATTCATTTGTTTAGCTGGCTAGCAACTGAAAACAATCTTTTTTAATTTTAGTGTTGTCTGAGTAATTAATTAAATTTTAGCGATTGCAATTCAAACTTACAATTTGAAAGAGAGAACGGAGAACAATTTTTTCAAAAGGAAGTAAGGACCAACATTATATTTTAAAACGAACATATATTAGCATATTACGTGAGGGGGGTTGCTCCAAATTGCTCCCTTATAGGGGGGTTGCTCCTAATAGGCTAATAAGCCTAAGCATTTCTGAAAGTGTTTAAACAATGATTCTATTTTCTGTTCGGGGGGGGGAGTATTTACACCCAGAAATTACTTCCATGACTCATAGATCTCCAATCACTTTCGACTTTAAGTTATTCATAAAATTTTCAATAGAGAAAATTTCTGTGAGAGAAATTTTTCATTGGGGAGAGGGGGATTTCCCGAAAATATTTGCCACACATTGGGGTCATTGCAAAAGGAGTAGGCTATTTTGAGGTGGAATCGTAGCTTATGCAAAAAAAATTCTGGAAGAAATCCCACCCTAGAATTTTTTTTATAAGAATGGTCCAATCAAAATTTCGAGAATATTATCCTGCTTTCTATGGCTGTAATGAAAGATTAAGATGGCCAGGGCACGCTTTGCGGAATAAGGATGACATATTACCGAAGATTGTTATTTTTGACCGACCGTCTAGGGCTAAACAGAAAGCTGGTCATCTGCGGGTGGGGTGGGAGATTTCATAAAGACATATTTAAATGAAATGGGAATTTTCTGGGAGAGTGTAAAGAGGGAAGCTTTGAATAGATTGGGATGGAAGAGGACTGAGCTTAGCCGTGTCGACCTAAGGCGGCTTGGTGCTGCGGTAATTTGTTAGTAATAGAAGTATTATTCTGTTCAGAATAGTTGAAAAGCCAAACAATTATACCTTTCAAGATACCCCGATCCTCCTGGGAATTGGTCTAAGTTACAAAATTTGCCTTTTTGCCTACGTTGTCTATTATAGGGAAGTATACATACATTTTTTGAGTAGGGAGATTTTCTGCTAGTAAAATTTTTCACGGGGAGAATTTCCCATGTGAGGCAAGTTTCTAGGGGGTAAATTTCTCATGAGAAATTTTACAACAGGGGAATTTGCTAGAATTCTTATACAAAGTTTAACCATAAAGAGCGGGGCGTTGAGGGAGGGACAATCCCTTTCATATACATGTTATATGGTTTTAAGATATATTAATTTTGTTTTAAGCATCTGAAATTCATTCATGTAAGCATCTTCACCTCAAAGCAGCCCAGTCTTCAAATAACAGCTAGATTTTACAATCTGAACAGGGGCGGATCCAATAAGGGCGAGGGGCGCACCCCCATGACATGGTGTTGAATTTGTGGTTGGGACTGCTTGCTCTGGTTTTGGTTAGGACGAAAGTAAATTTTCTTTGTAATTGATTTTTAATAGTTGAGTTTTTCACAAATTTTTCAATATTAAGACCGTTTCTTTTTGAAAAAAAGTTTGAAACAAAACTTTAGTCACTTTTTGTGGTCTTTGTTAGATTCTACTAATGTCACATACCGCCAAAAAGTATTTAATTAAATTTAGGTTTATCAACAGAATCTGTTCCTATTACCGCAAAAGCCAACTGCAAGGCGAAAATCTTCATTTCATAATAACAAGGAGGAGAAATCTAAAATCCTAACTTCTTAAGGCTGTCAAAATGATATTTCAGGATTGTGCTGTCACAATGGGACTGAAAAGGAAAATATTTAGTTCTTTTTACTGTCAAAAAATTTTGTTTTTAAGTCTTGGCACTGAGAAAAAGAAATTGATAGGCCTATCATTACTTTTTTGGCAGTCTGTTTTGGTTTTTTGTGTTGCTTTTTTTTTTTTTTGCCAAGAGGGGTGGCTTTTACAACATAACCTAGTTGTTTTTTAGGGGATTTGTATAATAGAAAGTAATTGTATGAGAAGTGCAAAAATTATTAATTTAAGTTTTGAATTTTTGTGAGGAAATGGTGGCCACTTTACTGCCTATTTTCATCCAATTAAAGCCCTGCATTATATGACATATCACCTCCTCTTTTCATCCTAAAACATTAAAATAAAGGCGAAACTCTTTATTACTTTAGACCATTTCCACTACCTACCTACAACGCATAATTGTCGATGTTATTTTTAAATTGTGGGTATTTCTTTGTTTGCAAGTTTATCCAAGCAACCTATTATGCACCCCCCCCCCAAAGAAAATCCTGGATCCACTATTTTCTCTCTGAAAAACCCATTTAAAATAACAAATCTCAAACCATTAAACTGTCTAATAACAAGACCAAGAGCCTGAGTCATAGATCTCAGCAGAGAATGTCTAAACAGGTTTTTTGGAATTGACCGTGAAAAAGCAAGGCTCTGACTGTGATTGTGTATTATTGCGTAATATCTTTATCAATGGAAGAAACACATGACCCGGTATTAGCTGAACTGATAGCTTTTGCTAAATTCGAAAACAGGTAGCGCTGTGTAAGTAAAACTATTCAAATTAATGACCTACTTGTTCAGAAAACAGAGACAATTTTAACTGTGAAAAAATCAAATTTCTAGGTGGTATAATAAAGTAGTTATAGTAGATTGAATGTCAAATAGTGTGAAGAGTGAACAAAGTGACTGAGTACCGGTGGGTTTACCCTATGCATTTTATTTAGACAAATTAAATTTAAGACAGGTATCAACAAAACTCCATCAGGAATTGTATTTACTTAAGATACAATAAGCAATATGAAAGCTTAGTTTTGTGATATTCTGGTCTTGAAATAATACAAATTAGAACAATTATATGTTCTATTTGTTTTCCACAAGCTCATTTGAGACTGCAATGCGCCCATGGTGCACTTTATAATCTCTCTAAAATACTTTAAACAGAAGGATTTGTAAAGACAATTGTTCTGATCAGCAAGAAAAGTACTAACATAATTCTCTAAACTTGGAACTTTTTAAGACAACTTTTTAGCAAAGCAAATGCAAAACAAAAGAATTCAGCTAAAAGTGGTAAAATATAGGACAAATCTAATTGGTCTAAATAATCAAGGCCTATAAACACAACTGCCTTCTAATCTCAATTCTTTGTGTTTCTGATTCTTAGCAGCAGCTTTGTAATGGAAAATCTCAGTTCTATTAGCCTACTAGATATGGTCTAGATGGTTCTGGAGACATTGACATTTTATTTTCTCTAGAGATATATTTAGTGCAGCAGTGCATATACACTATGTTACAAATCTAATGATCACCCAATTTGCATGACCACTAGATTTCAAAGGCCAGAGAAAATTCGATCCTTGAATCTAGTGATGACCTTTGATCTTGATCGCCATCATAAGAAAGTCATGGGTCTTACTTATTGTTAGACATAGGCCTACCAAAGACTATAGTAAATGCTAGATATACCCAGTGTCTGACCTGAGCTATCCAAAATCAAAGTCTTGACAATTATGCATGCATTATCTGCAAGAAAAAAAATTGCTCGTCCATCAGACAGAGCAAAAGAATGTCCAGTACTTTAATTTTTAGTAGTAGCAAAGTGATTAGGAGCTACATGGAAGCTATTTTCAATCTGATAGTTGATTTCTGTTTCTTCCCCTACTACTGAGTTGCTGTTGAGTAGACATTTAAGCTTCAAAGAACAAATGACGAAAACAGCTTTCGGACTGAGTATTCAGAATTAACCCTGCATCCAGATGCAGCATTCTTTGTGAAATAAGATTTCGGACACGGTCAAGGAAGATTAGGGTTGCCGCTGGGTAAAAAAATTACTAGAGACTTAAAATAAAAATCACTAAACCAGCGTGTAAATCCCTTGATAAATGACTAGAGATTACTATAATTATAAAATTTTTTATTATTGTAATTAATAAATTTTTTGTATCCGTACTATATTTATGAAACCATCTACAGGAAGGGGGTAAAATTACTCCCAGGTTCGGAAAAATATCTAGATATATCTTTTGTTTTTTCTCAAGCGAAAATTACCCTTGAAATTTTGAAAAACACCCTTTTGTATTTTTTAAACACAATCCTTGCTTCCTCCTTGTATTTTCCTTATCTGATACCCTTGGGTTTTACCCTGCACACTGAAAATTGGTTATTAGGGATCTAATCAAAATAATTATTTTGCTTTTTAATTTTTTTTTCTTATCGACCCAAAACCACAGTTTTTATCCCAAAAATCATCGAGAATATTTTTCTTTTTTCCTCTATTTGAGGTAGTAAATGTGCGTTACTCTTCACAGATTTCGATAAGCACAGGTTAGGTTGTTTCTTTAAAAAATGAGGTACTTGTTACTTATATGGAACACACCCAAGAAGTATAGTTATGTTAATCCTAGTGAAATAAGCCAAATATAATGAAAATATAATTCTTTAGTTTATATACTAATATAATTTGCTCTGTATATTTGCACATTAAGGGGTGTCAAGGAAATTTAATATAACCCGAAATTTAAGCCACCCTCCAAATATGCACATATATAGCCCAAAGAAAACAAGTCCAATGTATTCCGTCACCCATTATTGTCTTGGTGGCAGTGGAACTGGTTTTCATAGACCGTACATCATCCTTATTATACTTAGCAAATTATCTTTAGAAAACTTTCATCCCCAAACCTATCCTGAGGGGCAGCATGGGTCATGTTAAATCTAAAGGTACCCTCCAAATATGCACATATATAGCCCAAAGAAAACAAGTCCAATGCATTCCGTCACCCATTATTGTCTTGGTGGCAATGGAACTGGTTTTCATAGATCGTACATCATCCTTATTATACTTAGCAAATTATCTTTAGAAAACTTTCATCCCCAAACCTATCCTGAGGGGCAGCATGGGTCATGTTAAATCTAAAGGTATAGTTTTGGAACCTTTCAACTAAGCTTTACAAAAACGGCTATCTGACGCTTTTGATCTAACAACTTTTTAATAAAAAAGGACGTGGAAGGGTGGGGGGTGGCTTATAGCCATCCAATCGATTAGGTCAAATAAAAAAGACACCAGAAATTTTAGTTTCCATTGAAATGAGCCCTCTTTCAAAGTTCTAGGACCGTGGGTTCGATTCAATTACGCCTAAGGATTATCTAAGTTTCATCTGTATCATGGCTGTAGAGATGGCTGAAACCTAGTGAAGAACAAACTCTGGCACATATCTGACTTAGTTAGCTACCCTATTCTCGGAAGTTTGTCTCTAACTATTCCAAATGAGGAAAATCCATGTGTTTTTTTCCGATTTTTATTTTAAAATAAGTTATAGGAAAAGATGAACTCTAGCCCATATTAAGTGAAATGTTAAAATAAAATGCAATTTTTACAAAAATTAAATCATTATATGTGTGATGATGTGACACACTTATCCTTCAAAAAAATAATATAATATAGTTTATCTTTTCATTTTAATGTTTTATCTAACTTATGTAAGTAAAAATCTTAATAAAGAATTGGTTTTACAACAATTTGGAGGTAAATTTACTAAAACAATCAAAAAAAAGTAAAAATCTGCCTTTTAGTGGAAGCTAGCGACCTAGTAAGAGAAAATTATGTCTTTTAGCATTAGTGATAAAAATTAAAATTATTTTACTATTTTCGGAGGAAAGCCCCCACTCTTTACTATCAACCGACTTCAGTAGTCAAACTACGATTGATTTAATCTATCTGGTTGTATTACAAATCCTATTATAAAATGTACCAAGTCCTATTTTTTTTCAATAATTTCTTTTTTCATTTAGAAAATTATATTATATGAATAAAATGTTTCTTATTTTTCAATGATTCCAATTCTCTTCTATGTGCAGATATAGAGGGTGTATTTACATCCATCAATAATTCCTATTTCAAAGGTTTCCACAGAAGAAAATCTAATTTAGAAGTGATATTTTACAGAGAAAAAAACACTCATATGAAGACAAAAATTCAACCCGAGCAAATGTTGCTCGGGTTGAAATATAGACCACTGATATATACCATACTCCGGGGTCTGTATCTGCTATGAATTTACGGTTGGAAGTCAACAGTTCCAAAGGCCGTATATTTGCGTAAATCCAAATCTGGAACATACTAAGAACTGTTGTCAATCACAATTTTGCATTTTTGTTAAATAGTTATCTTCTTGAATAATTTATTCGATTGAATCATGAATCTAGGAGCTATACTGAGAAAAATTTCAGAATTTTGATGACATCAGTAGTCTTAGAACAGAAATCAGTATAAATAACTAGCTAGAAGAAAATCACCAGGCAAGATAAACAATCACTAGAAATCACCCCGCGCTGCCATCAGAATAAACAAAATTGAAAGTTCTGAAATATTCATTTTCCTAGCTAAAACAGATAAAAACTATCTAATGTCAACAATAAATCAGAAACATTTTATAGTTTAGCAGTTATGTCGATTGAAAGTGAAAGACGCAAAGACATTACATCTTCAAAGAGTTTTGGAAGAATTTACAAATCAAAACTTAGAAACTTGTAGGGGCCTGAACCCTCTACTGTAAGGTTCTCTGATATGCATGATCTATTGGTTTGATTTTAATTTGAATTCTTTGACTATTAGTGCGTGCTTCCTCCTTCTTTTAAAACCAGGCAAATTTTTGCAGATTCTTAGCCATTTATGGATTAAACTAAGTCTAAAAAGTCTTATATATTTGGAATCAACCTGATCAGTCGATGACATATCCATTGATAATACAATTTTGTTTCTAGAGTTTCGTTTACTATTGGGCCTTGTAGCTTCATTCTTACAGTCAATTAACACAAACACTTTGATATTTCAGGACATAAATCCAAAAACTTAAAGAATAAGACATTATCTGCAGATAATAGGGGTTTGAATTCCAATTAAGAGAACTTAGAGAATGATTGGAGTTTTAATTAGATATCTTGGTCGCAGCGGTTGCTAACAACCTAATAAAAAGCGATCTCGTCTCATAGTAAAAAACAAAATCCCCCATTATTCCTGAAACTAGAGTCAAATCAAAAAAAGAAGTACACTATTAGAACCATTTTGTCTAAAATCCCAATATAAGAAATTAACTGTCCCTAATGTCATCTTTAACTGAAACTAAATGTTGACAAAATAGATGTCTCAAACTTTTGATAAAATGTTATTTTTGGGAAATGATGGATGCAGAGGGGGAGCGACTTATTGCCCTCAAATCTGGCCCATTACAAGCAAAGCTTCTTGGGCCTATTAACTGATTTACTTTTGTAATAGTTTTTCTTTTAGTATTAATAAATTGATTGATTGATTGAAATCATTTTTGACTCTTACAAAGGAGAACTTACGATTTCAAATGAAATTCCCGATCTGAAGTTTATATAATCATTTATTCCATAAGAGCCGTATTTGCAAAAAGGGTATAACATAAACTTTTGCCCCAGGGATCTGGTGGGTTATTTCAACCCTGGAGTTATTGTTAAATGCCCTTTGGGCTATTTAAAACAAAATGGCGATGTGACAGTTGTTATAAGATGCATTTATGAAAAATGGTGTCTAGACGGGGGGGGGGGCTAATCACCCTCCATCACTTTAAATCTTTAAAATGTCACTAGAACTTTAGATTTCTAATCATGTCAGCCCTTTCGGAAGTGTATACGACCTCCCTTTACATGGAGTTCTTACATACCCCGGGAGCATAACTTACATATTTTCCCTGAGAGCTTTGGACAGGATCGTCCTCCTTAAAGACTTAGTTACAAGACGTTTAAACTATGCTGAAGAAAATCACTGTTTCAAAATTTTTATTGGAGGGGTTGGTAAGAATGATATGCATGGGGTTTTCGGGGTTTTTAGTGATTTGAGGTTGCCCTCAAATCACTAATAACTATTAAAAAGGCCACTAGAACTTTCAAGTTGCAATCGAGCAAAACCCTTTCAAATTTTATAAGACCACTAAAAATTTTTATAAGACAACTTTTATACCCCCGAGGTATAACTTACAGCTCTTTCCCTGAGAGATCTAGGGAGATGTATCCTCAAAGACATAATTTTCGGATTGTCTAACTATCTTGAACAAAGTGGCTATCTCAAAATTTTGAAGGTATGTTCTTATGGAAATGATGGGTGTCAGGGGCTTTTTATCTTCCAATCACTTTTGAATATTAAAATGGGCACTAGCCTTTTTCATTTCCAGTCAACTGTAGAGGGTAGATAGTAAAATGTTCGGAAGAATATACCCTCTTACTATGTAGATGGAATACTTATTTTATGTTCTAATGTAGTTTTCTGCTTCATAAAAATCTTATGTATATTTCATTTCTATTCATTTTCTCTATCACACTCATTCTAATCCACCTTTCGCTTTTACTCTAAAGTTTAACTTTTGCATTTACAATGATTTAAAAATGAAAAAAAAGCCCCTAAAAAGCCAGTTCTTTTAATATCATTTTAAAGGTGGGCCTTAAATGCCAAAATTATTAGTTTCGTCTTCACCTGCATCCTCATTGCCCTGAAGTTATCAAATCAATCAACCTCCTTTCTTTGATTTGTGGTCATGACTCTTGAGGAAATTTAGAGTTGCTTTGAGAAAACACATTGACAAGATTCAAACAACCGATCAAGGTAGCTGATCCATTGAGAGCACCCGAGATTAGAATTTTTTCTTCAGCCTCAGGTTCTTTTGTTTGTATTTTTAGAGGACTCACTGAAAAAAAAATTGTTACTGCAGCTGTGATAATTAAAAGTGCAACATAGGATATTTTGGTTGGAAATGAGTTATCTATGTGTCAAGGCCAAACTAAGCACGATCAATTGAAAAGTGCGCTCAGAATTGTATTATATTGTACCTTTACTAATATAAAACGATACATAAGTCTCTAAGTGGTGTATGTTTCTTTTTTTATCAGGTATTGCTATTTGCTTCGTCTTTCAGAACGACCACAGCCGACAAAATTTTTCAGTTTTTTTTATATATGTCCCACATCTATGACTATCTTAGTTCTATGACTATCTACCTTAGTTATTCTGCCCTAGGAATGACACATGGACGGATAATAGATGGACCGATCTATTAACAAATGACCTGATATCAACTATGTACAATCCTAATAGGGGGGGGGGGTTAAAGCCAGATTTGCCTGTCACTCAATCTGACTCTACGTCTTTGCTTTTTCTACTATTAGCCATGGCTTGATACCCACAAACATTCGATTTTAAACAAATCTCCTGAAAAGTTACAAAACTGGTATATATCCACTTCTAATTATTACAAACGACTGGGGAAGGGCAAAAACAAAACATAGAAAAATATTAACGAAATAGGATCCTATCAAAATAATGCGATTTACAAAAAGTCGCCTAACAATATACTGTAAATAAATCATTTCACCACATAGTATTTCACTTCACTATAAAAAATACTTTAAATAATTGGAGATTAAAAGTCCTAATCGCTTGCATGGTTTAATTATATTCCTCAGACTGAAGAGAAACTAGAAGTGAAATCTTGTCTCAATATTGATAGGAAGAACCGCTCAGGTAAATTTGGCCCTAAAAACTATAAATTTGTGAGTTTTCGGAATCCCTTCCACAAAGAAATGAAATTTAAAAAAAGAATGAAATTCTGAAATTTCCTAAAACTTCCTTTCAGTAATGAAATAGTGGAAGTATTTTTTAGTGATGATAGTAGACTGATCTGTTTTGAATGGAATTTGGTTAAGTACTAATCAACAGTTTCTCGTGGTAAATCTACTTAAGGAAGAAAATTTGCTTTCTGATAGTTGATTGGTTTGAGGTACCAGTGGTACCAATTCACAAAAACGTAGAAGGGGGGGGGAAACAATCAGTAATCCAAAATAAAATAGAAAATATGTATTTAATAGAACCAATAATTTTTTTAATCTACAGGCACCCCTATATTTTTCAACCCCCCTCCCTTATCGGCACCCCCTATATATTTCAACCCTCTCCCCTAATTGACACCCCTGTATTGTTCAAGATTTGTTTGTATAGATGCAATAGTGAAAGATAGTTCAAAAAAATCTATATTTAGGCTACATTTGTTGTATCTGACAAAATTAGAATATGCCAATTAATCACTAAAAATTGCTTTTCTGTTATGTTTGAATTGTTTGCGTCGTGTCTTAGTGTCCATTTTTCCTCATATTGCTTTTCTTAATAACCTTATATTAGTAATTTATGTTTTTAGCCGATTTGTTCTTTTCTTTTTCTTTTTTAGAAGAAAAAAGTAAAAAAAAGTTGACAAACACACCGGGCTCAGACCTCTTTCTGTGTTTGAGGTTTTTCTTCATCGGGTAATAGCGCCTTTTTTTTCTTTCTTTTTGTTTATTTTGCTCTTCATATTGGCCTTAAATTATTGATTTATATTTTTGTCGTTATCTTCTTCTCCTTTTCTTTATTCGGAAGAAAAAAATAAAAAAGTAAACAAGCATTCTGGGTTTGAACCCTTTTTCGTGTTCGAAACTTGTTTATCACGTCTTAGTGACCATCCTTTTTTATAGCTTTTTTTAATAGCCTTAAATAAGTAACTTATGTTTTTTGCCGTTTTTTGTTTTCCATTCCTTTTTTTGAAGAAATAAAGTTAAAAAAAAAAGGACACACGTTTCGGGTTTGGACCCTTTTCTATTATCAAAGCTTTTTCATCGGGTCATAGCAGCCATTTTTTTAACCTTGCTTTCCTTAATAGCCTTAAATTAGGGATTTATTTTTTTTGCCCTTCTCTTCTTTTCTTTCCTTTTTTTGGAAGAAAAAAGTAAAAAAAAGTGAACACACGTACCTGGTTCGAACCCTTCTCTGTGTTCGAAGTTTTTTATCGGGACATAGCGGCCATTTTTTTTTCATCTTGCTTTTCTTATTAGCCTTCAGTTGGGGATTTATATTTTTTCCGTCCTCTTCTTTTCTTTCCTTTTTTTGGAAAAAAAATAAAATAAAACTAACACGCATACTGGGCTCCAACCCTTTTCTGTGTTTGATGCATTTTATCGGGTCTTGGTGTCCATCTCTTTTTATTGCTTTTCTTATTAGCATTAAATTAGTGATTTATGTTTTTGCCGTTTTGATATTTTTAATTCCTTTTTTCGAAAGAATAAACTGGACCCACGTATCGGATTCGAACCCGATTCTGTGTTCAAACCGTTTTTATGCAGTCATGGCGGTCATTTATGGCGGTCATGGCGATTGTGATTTATGTTTTTTGCCGTTCTCTTCTTTTCATTCCTTTTTTCAGGAGGTAAAAGTAAAAAAAAGGGGGACACACAGAATCGGTTTGAACCATTTTCTTTATTCGAAGCTTTTTTATTAGGTTGTAGCTGCCATTTTGTTATGTCTTGCGTTTCTTATTAGGCTTAGATTTGTGATTTGTGTTTTATGCTGCTCTCTTCTTTTCTTTCCTTTTTAAGAAAGAAAAAACTAAAAAAAAGCAGACACACATACTGGGTTTGAACCCTTTTCTGTATTCGAAGCTTTTCTTAGGGTTGTAGTGGCCATCTTTTATCTTGCTTTTCTTATTAGCCATAAACTAGTGATTTATGTTATTTGCTATTCTCTTCTTTTCTTTCCTTTTTTCAGAAGAAAAAAGTAAAATAGTGGACACATATACCGGGTTCAAACCCTTTTTTGCGTTCGAAGCTTTTCTTATCAGGTCGTAGCGTCCTTTTTTTATCTTGCTTTTCCTATTAGCCTTAAATTAGTGATTTGTGGTTTTTGTCGTCCTCTTCTTTTCCTTTTCCTTTTTATGGAAGAAAAAAGTAAAAAAAAGTGGACACATCAGTGTTCACATTTTTAAAGGAAGTATTTTTCCTTGTTACTCAAGCTGGTGAGTCATAAGTTTTCTTCCCAAGGTTTCCAAAAATGGCGATTTTAATATTATACTTCTCATTTTTGACACTATTTCAAGAAGTTTGGGATGGCATACTAACCCCAGAAGTAGCCAAGCAATAAAAGGCATTTGAGTGCACAAAATTATCAAAAGCGTCCAAAATATCAACCGTAACACAGTATACAGGACCTAGTCTTTATAGCATCTTTCATAAGACAGGTAAAAGCCTGGGAGCAGCTGAACCCTTTGCAGAACCCGAACTGCAGAGATGTGAAATCACACAAGGAATTAATTTTGGGTATTAATAAATGCTCAAACAAATTACTAAAAAAATATAAAACAGTATTTGGTCGATAATTACTAAAATTTTTAAGGTCTTTTCCTCGCTTCGGGATAGAGGAGAAAAACCGCACTAAAAAACTATCCGGGACAATTCATTCGGCAAGGGATGATTGGAATTGTAACAATTACTAATAATAGCAATGCAATCATAAGAAAAGTCATGAAAACAGATCCCATCGCTATCCATTGTTGGAGACCGTTTAACGTTTTTAAGCACAGACCGAATATCATCAAAAGACACAGGTCAAATTTCAGATTGTCGAATGCGGTAAGGTAGAAACAGTCTTAATTTCTCCAAAAAAGCTGCCAGTAATTTATTCTTAATAGCACTAAACAAAGAGACATTTTGACTATGAAAATCCTGTAAACTCAAAATACAAGCAAATTCCAGAGAACACTTTTCACAATTAATTACATTTTCCCATGAAGGTTTATCCCTAGGACTGTCCCGCGTATTCAAAGGAGCAAGGTGCAATTTACTTTTATAATCAAGCTTAGATTTCTTTTTGATTGCGAAGACAACAAGGACAACAGCTAATGATGGTTTCGCAGGGGTGGGTTAAGAGGTATTAGGCTTAGAGGGGCGTGATAGAGCAACCTCGAGAATGAAACAGTTATGAGGCCATTTCAATTGATCTAGATAAAGGCTTACTTTTGCATTGAGAGTTGGAAATCTGATACGGGGATAACAAAAACTTCGCATGGTGTTATAATGAAGTGCCAACAAAAGTTGGCACTTCAATATTCTCTGCGCAGCAGTGGGCTTGGTAGCAATTTGTATCGACAACTGGCGTGAATTGCATGAGATAATGTATCCTCAAGCTTGCCTTCGGTCAAGTTCAAGACCCAAATCCCAAATGATAGGCTTTGGAACCACGATATTCTAAACTACCTTTACCTCTGGCATACCTTTCCCCTTTTATTCTCTGAATGGTTATCTTTAGAGCAATTTAGACAACTTTACATTGATCATATACAAAACGCTATTTGTACCATACTCTTTTTTTACAGAAATTCTGGTGGAATTTCAGCCATTTGACCTTTGAGAAAGACGGTTCGGAATATGTTTTTTAGGTTTTCGTAAAATGAAAATTCGTAAAATGTGATTTGTGAAACTTAATGGTTACATATGGATTTTGACACTACGTTGATACATTTTTTGACTAGGTTTAGAGGCAAGTTAACTTCCTGGTTCTTAAGCGCACTCTCAATAACACTGTGTATTGTATCTACTCCTTGAATAAGAGAGTGTCCTGACTCACAATATTTCACAATGATTCTCTCAACTTTTGGATTTTTGTACAATTCGCTCTTTATATTGTAGCTCATGATGGAGTTTCTATTTTGCGGAACACATATATCTAACCATGTTATTAAACTCCTATTATCAAGAAATGTCTGAAATAATTCATCAAGAAATACTTCCAAAGTACTTGCGATTTCGTATCCAGTCCTACCATCTTGCATCTCGGACCACATGGCGCTAAAAACTTTGATAATAGTATCCAATGAGTTTGTCGTAAAACTTATTTTACCTATGAGGTTGTAAGTTTTAATCTTTCGCTTATAACAGAATCAAGATGTCCTTTTTCCTCTTAAAGCTCATACATTTTTCGCAAATATAAGCAGCTATCAAGATATTCACGAGAAATTTTGCAGCAACACTAATAAGACTATAGTTTTGAAAAAAAAAATGCAATTTAACGAATGCAATTATACGAATGCAATTTAAAGCATCTTAGTTTTACTAGTTTAGTTTCCCGAGCAGGCTACTTCGGTTAAATTTAAAGTGCAACTACAAATTTCATTTCATGTTAATGAATCACGAGGAAAAACAGCAAAAGATTTTTTTTTCTTATCATGTAATTATATTGTATTGCATCAGATTAACGACGGTCTTTGACTACTAAGGTCCTTGCGTTGGTCTTGCAATGTGCTGCTACAGCTATGTTTGATCTCATTTAAATGCAATTTGAAAGTAATTTATTTTGTTTGTAGGTGGTGGAGTTCCTTTGGGACTGGGTACTTCATCAGAAGTCTTTGTTTTATATGCAAAATAAATCCGTTTCTGCTCGATGTCCTACACTGACAAGTAAAAGTTTGTGTATGCAGTATGTTTTTTTCTTGGTTGTCACGTAATAAAAGAGGGTGTTCTTTCTCCTAGTTTCCTTTTTTGTTTCTTTGTTTGCTAGGCATTTAGTAGTCTTAAAATATAAATTTTTTTCATCTCTTTTGACAAAGTCCAGAACGCTTCAAAAATCTCTTTTTGCTCTTCTTGGCTGATTGTGTGACAGGAGCAAAAACATGTTGAACCAGACTTGCTCGCTGTTATCTGACACTCTTTCCCATGCTTTTAACTTTTAATAGGGTCAACATAAATTTTTCCAGAATTAACAGCCACTTTGATTTCTTCTTGAGCTATTGACTTTCTGTCTTGACTCTTCTTCTAGTCCTTTGCATCTGCACAGTCAGACTGTTCGACAATGGCCTTACCAAGCGACTCAACTATTAGTGGATCATCTATAATTTGAAAAGGTGACACATAGTCTGCTGATCTGCTGATTCTGCTGATCAGCTGACACATATGCTGACACATCTGCAATTCTGCTGAGCTGGACGGACCGAAATTGCTTTTCCTAAGGACATGTGTGCCACAATTTCACTAGTTTTATCATGCAAATAGTCAGGCTGAAAGGCTTCACCATACGAATGACAGAAAGAATATATTATATGTAATTAAAAATGTTTATATCTTTTAGTCAAACGCATCTCACATCACATCAAATCATCTACATTAATAACATCTACATCTAAAAATCAACTACATCTACACCTCCAAAGCTTACATTCTTAAGCTGTTTGAGGCCATTTGCTTGTAGCTTTTCTTTTACTGATTTTACATCCAGGTTTCTCTTCTTTTTTATTTGATGCAAGCTGTTGACAGTACCTGAATAAGCGCAATTGGAGGTTTTAAAGTTTAAAATAGAATTCAGTGCTTCCACTTTCCCCAAATTTCCGGGATTTCCCCGAAAATCTAGAAAAATCCCCGAAAAAAAATACGTTCCCCGAATCCCTGAAAACTCCCCGAATTTCTTTCTTTTCCCTTGATCTACCCGAAAATAGAGTTACTGGAAGGCTCACTGTTCGTTCCACAATAATAATACTGTTTTGCACCTTTATACTATGGTACGCTGGCGAACGTATGATATCGAAAACTCCATTTTGCAAACCAAAATGAGAAAGAAACAATTAGATGCTGATTTCTCCTCTCTTATTGTGAATATAGGAATGGCAAAAATGTTGTCATATGTTAAGGCTGATGCAACTGCCAAAGAAGAAGCTACGATTATCTCTAGACTTCCAATTTAATAGTAAACCGATTTTGTCACACTCTTCTAGCTGTTTATCGTTTTTAAATCGCTCATTCCTATTTTGGTTTCGGAATATTAAATATCATTTTTTTATAGATGGTGAACAGCTTTTTATTTTTTTTTATGGCAGGATGGTTTTTATAACTTACTATATTTGTATCAATATTTTTATACCATTTCAATTTCAACAGCTTTATTAGAACTTTAACCCTCACCAGGGTTTGGATTAGATTACGACCATTTCCACTACCTACTTACGGCGCATAGTTGCCGAGGTTCCCTTTAAATTGCAGGCATTTCTTTGTTCTCAAGTTTATCAGAGCAGCCTATAATGCGACCCCCCCCCCCCACCTAAAGAAAATCCTGGATCCGCCACTGTTCAATAATAACCGAAACTCTAAAAAACAACAGACGTATCAAAAGGATTGACTTATTACGCTGGTACCGAATATATAAGATACTGTAAGTCTGGTGTTACTCTTCAAAGACTACAAGCCTGAAGAAATTTGATTTAATTTTGAAATAAAGGTGAAAACACTCCATAAAAATCTCAAAGATCCTTAACGAAAATAACACCATCAGATTCAGCGTATCAGAGAATGCAACTGCATAGGGTTAAAGCTCCTATCTGCAAAAATGCGGACTTTCCCAGAAGATATATTTTTCCATGAGGGAGGCAACTATGCCCCCTTCCGCGCCTTTCCCCTCCTAAATCGTTTGATCAAAATTTAGAGATACCGTAGCCATTTTGTTCAGCATAGTTGAGAGACCCAATAATTTTGCCTTTGGAGTTAATTTGACATCCCACAGCTTCACTTGGGGAAAGGTCTTGAAAATATATAATCTGCCCATTGTTTACGTATAATATCTGCTATTTAGAAGTATGCATTCTTTTTTCGGGTAAAGGATTCAACTTTCTGCTTGAGGAGTTCTCACAGGGAGAAATTTCCATTGGGAAGCATATTTCCGGGGATAAAAATTGAGGGTAACTTTTACACTGGGGGGATTGGCTAGAATCCTTAAACAGAAGTATTTTTATTTATTTTAAGTTTTTCTTTGTAAACCCAATCTTACGCGTGGAGATGTTGAGGGTAATTGTCAGGGATAAATTTTTAACGGTATTGAAATGTCTAGACAATTTTTCTGGGAAGAAGAATAGTTTTTCCGTGGAGGTGGAGCTGGATTTCCTGGCATTAAAAAAAACAAACATTTGAAATAAAATAAAAGTTTTTTTTCCGTCTGAAATTACGCCTAAGGAGCAACACTAAAATGAACAAAAAATATTACATATATGTGAAGGGATTTCCCCTCTTTCTTTACGCTTAAGTTTGAATTTAGTCCCGATTCTGTAAGAACGACTCCCGAAATATAATTGTAGTTTAAACAGAACAATGAGAAGCTTAAGTGCGAAAAAACTTAAGCGTGAATAGTCGGGTGGTCAGAGGGGGCAATCCCCTTATTATGTTATTGTTTCTTTTCGTTTTAATTTTTACTGTTGCTCCTTGTTTTCAGGTGATTTTTTTATTAAATTCCTGGTGTAAGTTCATGTTTGCTTGCCGAAGAATATTCATTAATTTGGAGAAATCATTGCACTTGTTATTGCTGTGTTATTGCGATTATTTATTTATTTTCTTTATTTCCCTCAAAAAAATGAGGAGTACGCTACAATATAATATAAAGAAAAAACAGCTGATAACACTTACAATCAAAACCTATCAAATATTGATCGAACACTTAAAAAAAAAAAAAAAAAAAAAAAAAAAAAAAAAAAAAAAAAAAAAAAACACTTGCTAAATAGATTAGCCTATAAATCATGAAGAGCCAGAACTGTTACTAAAAAACGGAAATAAATTGTGGCCTAAAAGGCTAATTTTCGCCCTATCTTCAAATGTGCCTTTCTATTGCCTTTCTATGCTTTATTTTTGTCGTCTTTGTGAAAATTAATGACATAAAAGTCTTGTTTTCGGGCTAAGAGAGTAAAGCAGCAAATATAATATAAAACCTAAAGCAACAGAGTTTCAGAGTGTAATTCAGCCTATTTTTTCTTAGTTTGAAAACAGTTTTGAGGTTTTCTCCGTAATATCAGCAATAATCGTTTTTAGCTATGGGTTCCAATCCCGTTCTCTGGCTCTGAAACCTACTCTGTTAAAAACTTAATTTACTACGCGGACCCAAGCCCTACTTGAGCCTGAAAATTAAGCAGTAATCAATTTTGGCTCCCAAATTTTTGGCAAAGAAATTTCATTTTGAACGTGCCCCCGAAAATCCCCCGAATCTTGAAGACTTGTCCCCGAAAACTCTCCTAATTTTTAAAACTTATCCCCGAGTTTGGAGATTCGAGAGTGGAAGCACTGATGGAATTAGTGTTTTCCCTAATTTTCAATCCCAATAGGGTTATTTAAATTATGGCCTAACAAATTTAAGCAGTAAGATTTGATTTTCACTGTTCTTTATAGCTCAAAGAGCAATATTTTCATATTTTCATATATTTCAATATTTCATATATTTTCATATTTCTCAAAGAGCAATAATTATATCTTTTAATAAAACACATATTATATCACATCGAAAACATCTACACCTCCAAAGCATATATTCTTAAGCTGTTTGAGGCCATTTGCTTGTAGTTTTTCATTTACTGATTTTTCATCCATGTTTCTCTTCTTTTTTTTGGTGCAAGCTGTTAACAGAAATTGAATAAGTGCAATTGGAGGTTTCAAAGTTTAAGATAGAATTAGGGTTTTTTCGTAATTTCCAACCACAATCTGGTTATTTAAATTATGGCCTAACAAATTTAAACAATGAGATTAGATTTTCAATGTATTTTATAACTCAAAGAGCAATATTTTCAACTTAATACCTTAAATTAGGTTTATCTTTCAAACAGTTCGTGGTAACGAACTGTAGTAAGGAGCGACCTGGCTCAATAGTAACCAAATCTCTAAAAAACTGAATTTACATCAAAAAGTTGCATTTTTAATGCTGATTTTCAATATATAAGTTTCATTAAGTTTAGACTTACCCATTAAAAGTTACGAGCCTGAGAAAATTTGTCTTATTTTATAAAATAGGGGGAAAAAACCCCTAAAAGTCTTAGAATCTTAACAAAAATCACACCATCACATTCAGCATATCAGAAAACCCTATTGTAGAAGTTTCAAGCTCCTATCTACAAAAATGTGGAATTTTGTATTTTTTGCCAGAAGGCAGATCACGGATGCGTGTTTATCTGTTTGTTTGTTTTTTTCCCCCAGGGGTGATCGTAATCGTATCGACCCAGTGGTCCAAAAATCTTGCGAGAGGGCTAATTCGAACGGAAATGAAAAGTTCTAGTACCCTTTTTAAGTGACCAAAAATATTGGTGGGCACCTAGGCCCCCTCCCACGCTAATTATTTTCCCAAAGTCAACGGATCAAAATTCTGAGATAGCCATTTTATTCAGCGTAGTCAAAAAACCTTATGACTTTGTTTTTGGGGACGACTTACTCCCCCAGAGTTCCCGTGGGAGGGGCCACAAATTACAAACTTTGACCAGTGCTTACATGTAGTAATGGTTATTTGGAAGAGTACAGACGTTTTCTGGGGGATTTTTAGGTTTGGGCGGGGGAGGGCTAAGAAGAGGGGGATATATTGGGGGAAATTTTCTTGGAGGAATTTGTCATGGGGGAAGAAAAGTTTCATGAAGGGAGAGCAGGATTTTCTAGCATAATTAAAAAAAAACAATGAAAAAATAAATATGAAACAGTTTTTTCAGCTGAAAGTAAGGAGAAGCATTAAAACTTAAAACGAACAAAGATTATTACGTGTATAATCGGCTCACCTCCTCCTAATACCTCGCTCTTTATGCTAAAGAATTTTTAGTAATTTCAACTATTTATTCTACGGCTTTTGTGATTCAGGGGTCATTCTTAAGAAATTGGGACAATATTTAAGCTTTTGTGTAAAGAGCGAGGTACTGACGAGGGGGTGAATCCCTTCATATACGTAATAAAAACATGAGAATACAGAAATTCGTTACGTAAGCTAATTTGTAAGTTACGTATATCTTTTACTAATAAATATTCGTAAAAAATTAAAAGTTCTAGTTGTCTTTTTAAGTAACCAAAAAATCAGAGGGCAACTAGGCCTCCTCCCCCACTCCTTTTTTTTCTCAAAATCACTCGATCAAAAGTACGAGCAACCCAGTTAGCCAAAAAAATAAATATGCAAATTTCGTTTTAATCATTCATCTGCGGAGAGCCAAAATGAAAACATGCATTAATTCAAAAACGTTCAGAAATTAAATAAAAAAAACAAGTTTTTTTTAACGGGAAGTAAGGAGCGACATAAAAACTTAAAACGAACAGAAATTACTTCGGATATGAAAGGGCTGCTTCTTCCGCTTCGACAAGGGTTTAACCCCCTCATATACGCAACAAAAACATACGAATATAGAAGGTCGTCACGTAAGTTAATTCGTAAGTTACGTATATTTTTTACCAATGAACGTTTGTAAAAAATTAACAGTTCTAGTTGCTTTTTAAAGTAATCAAAAAATTGGAGGGCAACTAGGCCTCCTTTCTCACTCCTTTTTTCTCAAAATCTTCCGATTAATTGCAATTAATGAGTATGCAAATTTTGTTTTAATTATTTATGTGCGGAGAGCCAAGATCAAAACATGCATTAATTCAAAAATGCCCAGAAATTAAATAAAAAAACAAGTTTTTTTAAATGAAAGTAAGGAGCAACATTAAAACTTAAAACCATTTTATTCATCATTGTCGAAAAACCTAAGAACTATGAAATTAGGCACGACTTATTCCCCCAGAGTCCCCGTGGGAGGAGCTACAAGCTAAAAGCTTTGACAAGTGTTTACATATAGTCATATTTATTGGGAAGTGTAGAGACGTTTTTAGGGTATTTTTTGGTGGGGGGGGGGGAGTTGAAGAGGGGGGAGGGCACTTGGGAGGATATTTCTATGGAGGAATTTGCCATGGGGGAAGAGCACTTCAATGAAGGGAGCACAGGATTTTCTAGCATTATTAATAAAAAAAAGAAAAAAAAATATGAAAAGTTTTTTTTTTAACTGAAAGTAAGGAGCAGCATTAAAACTTAAACGAACAGAAATTATCACACATATGTGGGGTTCACCTTCTCGTAATACCTTGCTCTTTACGCTAAAGTGTTTTTTTTAATTTCAACTTTTAATTCTACGGCCTTTGTGATTCAGGGGTCATTCTTAAGGAATTGGGACAACATTTAAGCTTTAGTGAAAAGAGCGAGGCATTGACGAGGGGGTGAACCCTCTCATATGCGTAATAAAAACATACAAATATAGAAGTTCGCTACGTAAGTTATTTCGTAAGTTACGTATATTTTTAACTAATGAAAATGTTCGTAAGAAATTCAAAGTTTTAGTTTCCTTTTTAAGTAGTCAAAAAATTGGAGGGCAAATAGGCCCCCTCCCCCACCCCTTTTTTTCTCAAAATCTTTCGATTAAAACAATGAGAAAGCCATTTAGCCGAAAAAATTAATAAGCAAATTGTATTTTAATTATTGCTGTGCTGAGAGCCAAAATCAAAACAGGCATTATTTCAAAAACATTTAGAAATTAAATAAAAAAATTAGTTTTTTTAACTGAAAGTAAGGAGCGACATCACAACTTAAAAAGAACAGAAATTACTCCGTATATGTAAGGTGATTTTCCTCCTCAACGCCCTGCTCTTTACGCTAAAGTTTTTTACTGTTTTAAAAAGTAAAGTTAAGAGAAAGGGTCCTTTTTATTGTTGTGCTGTTTCTCTCATTTTTAACGTGTTTATTCTGTTTTTGCGTGTATTAATTGGTTGATTACCACTATTTCATGTCATCAGAATCATGCAAATGGAAAATTGAAACTAAAATTATAATTAAATTTGACCCTAATATAAACCTATCTCACTCTCATATAAAATCTTTCTCTCTCTCTCAAGGCTGGTAAAAGGCTGCTGAAACCTTCATAAAGTGGTTAATATTTTGTTTACAGCTATTTACGGAATTTTCTCTCATCACAATCCTGGTCTGTTGCATCAATTTCATTTATTTCACAAAATGCTAGTGTTACAAATTCTATAAATAAGACAAATCACGAGGCAATTTTTTAGCAATGGTTTGTCGAAAATATATTAAACTTCACTCTTAATAATAAAACGCGATTCTTTAAGCTTATATCTAAGAAGAACATGATATATCAATCCATAGTACGATTAATTAAATTAGCTTCTAAACAAAATCTCATTTTTAAATGTTTTAAGACAAAGTTGGGCCAAGTTATCAAGTCACACATAGTGATCTTAATTTTGTTTGAAATGTGAGCAAAAGAACCAAGACGAATATTAAGAAATACCAGATATTGAATGACAGAATTGAACCACTGGCCAGTAGAGTAATTATTATCTAGCCGTTTGAATTATTCAACCGATCTAATGACTTCTAGAGAATGTGAAAGGGGGTTCTAAAGTCCACTATACGACTTAAGCGATGAGCTTAGTTTCATCGTCAAACGCTCTGCGATTCTGTAGTGTATTTCATAGCTGAAAATAATTATGTAGTAGTAGTCGTATATAATCAAACTCTTTAGTAATCGTAGACACAGGTAGTAAAATTCTTAGTCCCAAGTTGTTGCAGTTGCAAATATTCAGTCACAGTCACAAGTAGTCGCTGTCGCGAGTAATTAAAGTCGCAAGTAGTCATGGTGACAGTGGTTGAAGTTAGAAGTTGCAGTAGTAGCTTGCAAATAGTGTTTTTTGTTTAGTTCAACATCCCTATCAACAGGGGGACTGAAAGTTTCAACTTTATATCTTAAGCCTTTACTTGGATATTGCTGATGCACAATTTTGACAAACGACATGCCGGTGTGATTTGATTTATTTTACCATCATCCTTAAAATTCCCTGAATGTTTCACCCCTATAGCCTTACCCTCAATAGTAGTCGTAGCAGAAGTAATAATATGCCTATCTTACTAATAGTAGCATGCACATAGTCTCTTTTGATTGGCTTAATATCCATTGAGTAGTAGTAGTGGTGGCAATAGTAGGAGTAAGCAAATTTTGGTTCAAGATCCCTGACAATTTTACTCCTGTACCATTAGCCATAGCGAAAGTAGTTACAGTTGTACTAATTGAGTCAGTAGTAGTAGCAGTATTATTCACATAAGCTATTATTGTTATGTTATCTCGATTCCTCATCAATAGATCCTAACGGGTTCCATTTAACACTCCAAGTTGTTCATACGATATTGCTGATATAATCTAAATATAGCCTGCATAAACATAGTGTTTTTATTAAGCTCAACACCCAATTCAGGGTCTCATGAAAGTTTTACATTTGTAACTTTAGCCTTAGTGAAAGTAGTAGCAACAGTAATAGCAGTAGCAATAGAATGCATATATTACCTTTTGATTATTTCAATATTCCCCTTGACCATGTCCTGAAAGTTCCTAGTTAACATTCTGAAGATATTACTTTTATGTTCTATTGATAACCTTAGTTTTGATCTAGTTCAATCCCTATAGGATTTAATGAAAGTTGCAACCTTTGCAGCCTAGGCCTTTGTAAAAGTAATAGTACAATAAACAGTATACACATGGTGCCTTTTAATTAGTTCAACATTCCCCTCAACATGTACTGAAATTTTCAACCTAATACACAAGATATGTTTTTGAAACGCTATATTGATAAACTATAATGCTGACGCCCTTACACTTGGGAGTAACAATAGTAATAATAGGCAGTATCAGTAGCAGACAAACAATGCCTTTGGTTTGTTCAACACCCACCCCCTTCCCCCAGAAATTTCGACTTAATATCCTAAGGCGAACCCTGAATATTGCTGGTACTCCTTTTGGATAACCTGCCTGCACATATTGTGTCTTTGTTTAGTTTAACATCCCCCCGAACACTCCCTAAAATTTTCAGCTTAATATCTCTAGCTTCAATAGGAAAAGAGGTGAGAAGAGAAGAAAAATTTAGTAGAAGTACTAGTAATAGCTGTAGCATACATATAAGACTTTTTCAGTACTTTAAAACCTCCCTCAACATACTTTAAAAGTTTTAACTTAATACCTTGGGCCGTTCCTGAGACACTATTGAAAAAATTTTATGACTATCTGCGAGTCAACACTCCCCTCAAGCAATAATTAAAGGACGTCTAGAGTATTAAGCTGAAGCTTTCCGGGCATTTTGAGGAGGTGGCTGCACTACACCAAATAACACCACGCACATTTAGGTTAAACTTTAGGTTTCAAAAAAGTTTTTTTTCTTCTTTTTTTCAATGAAAGTAGAGGTTTGAAACTATACCAAAATATACAATGTCCGTCCAGATTCATGGAAAACTTCCCTTCAGGCACCAGGCGCGTCCCTAAGTGGCAGATAGGGAAAAGTCCTTTTAGATATGAAGGGTACCTCTGAATATAAAATAAGGAGCCGTGGATCAGGGGGACCCAGCCCTCCGGGGTTTATAAAATAAAACTGAGGCACCAATGCACGGGGGGTATAAATTTGTACGCAGGAGGAAGGAGGCCCCTGAGATGATGATGCGCAGGGCCCCCTGGCGTGTAGACATGTTCCAGCAGACCCCAAACCATCTCTCAGCAATGAAAAAATTATGTTAACCATGCAGGACGCCAAATAGAAGGATTCCCTATAGGAGAACACCTGTAAAGGGTGGATGAACTCGTATACGAGTCAACAGCCCCTGCTAGAGACAGAGAGGAGTAGCTCGACGCTGTCTCGAAATCCGGAAGAGCCTCCTTTCTTCTCAGATATTGCTCTCAAATTATATAATGATGAAGACAAGAAAACTTTTAAGAACCAATGCTACCACGTCCGGAGTTTTATCGGACAACCCTGTGATACCACCTACCGAGTCCAGGGCAACCGACGAACCACCTACCGCACCTGGGGAAACCGAAGAACCAGTTGCCGCGTCTGGGGTAGCCGACGATGTGACGACCGGCTCCGCTGTAAAGATTACTGATTGCCTGACGACCGGCTACACTGCAACTACAATTTCCAACGTAACAAATCCTGTATCGGATCCCCCCCCTCCGCCCCTTTCACAACATTGGTAATAGGAACTCTAAATGTAAGAACCTTGACTAAGAAAGGAAAGAAGGATCTACTCGTGCGAGAAATCGACAGGTATAAATGGGACATCATTGGTCTGTCAAAAACCCATCTTCCGGTAACTGGTGTTGAGCGGATTGGGGACAAAACTCTACTTTTGTCGGGTCGTAAAGATGGAATTCATCGCCAAGGAGTAGGATTTAATCTTTCGAAGAAAGCAAAGAAATTACTTATCTCCACAGCTCAAGTCTGAACATATCATTGATATCAGGCTCAAAGGTTCGACTGCAAACCTGAGCATCATTTAGGTTTATGCGCCAGATTCATCTCGTGGCGACGACGACTCAGAAGAATTTTACAACCAACTCCAAAACCTCACAGACTCCATTCCAAAAGACATAATTCTCGTTATTGGAGACTTCAATGCAATAGTTGGCTCGAATTCAGACGGTAATGAAGACGTCATGGAATATTTCGGACATGGTACCAGCAACAGAAGAGGTGGATTCCTTCTGGAATACTGCCAGGACAAAGAGCTGGTAGCGGCCAACACTCTTTTCAAACACAGAGAGAGACGAAAAGATACAAGGAACCCGACAGAACTGCCAAAAACTGCATCGATTATGTTCTCGTCCCGAAGCGCTGGTAAACTAGCACGCTAGACACAGTCACTCTTGCTGGAGGAGATTTTGACAGTGATCACGCCCTAGTAATGGCATCTTCCCACCTCCGCCTGAAGTCAGCAACAAATTTCCTGACAAAAGTCCCGAGATTCCGTACTAAGTTTCTGAAAGACGAGTCAACTTGCAACCGTTACCGGATGAATCTCGTTTCGGCTCTCAAAACTCTCTTAGAGAATTCTTCAATGAATCCAGAGGAAACAGATTTAGATGCCCTAGTTGACAAGAGAACCGAGGTCTTCATACAAATAGCCGAGATATTCCTCGGAAGAACTAATGACTCCGAAAAAACAGGGATACCGATGAGATCATTCAACTGTGTAAAGACAAGCGTGCTGTCGCTAATAGGTAAGACCCAGAAAGTAGAGACATTTATAAGCATCTTAAGCGACTAACAGAAAAGAAGATCAGACGCGCTCTAACCTCATACATTCATGACAAATGTGACCAATGCGAACTCGACTTTGGGAAAGGCTATACCCATGCCGTATACAAAAGAATACTAAAGCTCGAGAAACTACTAAAAATCGAGGCACAAAACTGCACTAGCAAATGTACTCCTGAATAAAGACGGGACTCCCATCAACAACACAACAGGAATAAGAGAGAGATGGAAACAACATTATCATGAAAAGTTAACCCCCCAATCAATCCTAACCCTGCTGTTTTTAGGAATGTAATCATCTCCCTATTGAAACCAAGCCCAGCACCACCCAGAAGCAAGGTTAAAGCTGCCTTGAAGTCACTCAAATCAAATAAATCACCTGGACCAGATGGATTGTAGGCAGAACTCCTGAAAAGCAACTCAGAAGTCGTAACATACCTCTATCACAGAATTGTCACAGCTGCCTGCCACAAGGAATATTTCCCGAAAACGTGGTATTCCGCTACTATAATTCCTCTGCATAAGAAAGGGTCCAAAGCTGAATGTGACAATTACCGTCCAATCAGCCTGACAAGCTAACCTGCCAAGTGTTGACCAAGATACTGCTAGGCAGAATAAAGGCATTAACCAGTCACATCATCCCGGAGCATCAGACAGGTTTCTGGGCGAACCACTCGACGATACACCAGATATTTGTGATCCGTCAAGCAATGGAAAAATACGTTGAATACGGTCAGGACCTCTATCATTGACTTCAATTGACTTGACTCAATTTTTCATTGACTTTAAACAAGCTTGCGACTTAATTTGGAGCGATGACCTTTGGCATATACTACTGCATTCTAGTAGGAGAAAAATAAGTTTTGACCAGGAAAAAATTGGTACAGAAATGGTTTCTTCACCATCCGGACCGGAAAAAAAAATGCTTAACAACATATCAAAAATCTAAATCTCTAGCTCGATGCGAAATTGTTTTTTTTAATGTTTTTTTATTTATTTTCTCAAAAACCGGGAAAAAAAAATTAAAAACGTAAACTATAATGTTTTACACAACTTTTTAGATCAGCTTTTGGCTCTGAATTCATTTCTGATACTCATTTTGTTACCTGACCAAAAGAAAAATATTTATCAGCAAAACAAAACAAAAAATGGGGAAAAAAACTGTGTCTTTGGGGAAAAAAACTCTTACCAGCGTTGTAGTCTATTTGGCTATGTAAACGAAAGGCTTAGAAAAAAAAAAGACTAAACAACAATAAACAGGAATGACGAAACACCTCAGCGCCAAACACGATGAGACAAGGTAGGTTCTAACTTAAAGTGTTCAGAGAAAAGCTTTTATCTTATTTTTCAAATATATAAAAATTGCACATCATCAAAATATAGGAACTAGATTTTTCATCATCACAGTTAACTGTTATTCTTCTTCACTAAGTTCTTCTTCTTGAAACTTCGAATTGTTGCACGAGCTGCCCTTACAGGTACGGCAGGCTATAGTAAGCTCAAGTCCGTTTTTCTTACAGGTACACTTTTCACTATCACAGCCGTCAATACGACACGAGCATTTGATAATTTTCAGCAGCTGAGACGGAGCGGCAGGGAGATCTGTTTTTATTGGCGCAAAAACTTCGTTATCCTGCAGTTTCCATCCCAGGCGTAAAGGGTCTACTGGGTTCCTGAGCCAGATTTGAACTTTGCAGTAGACACGTAGCGAGTGGTACTTCGCTGCTGCCTGAGTCGGTGGCAGTTCTTGTGGATGCACGAAAGTGGTGGCAGTGCTCACTTTTCTGTGAAAGATTAGCTTTCTGGCAGTGTCCAGGTTCGAAACATCAGGGCAACCGTACAGTATCAACAATGCTCGCTCTCCTGCTGCCACAATATCGTCCAGCGATGCGAGCTTGTCGCCAAATATAGTAGTGCTGTCCCTGAAACTCTTGTTGGAAAGTAGCAGCTGAACGGCTTTGCCCTTTCCTATTCCATAAAGGTGAGAGGTTGTGTCACAACCCAGCACTGCATGACAGAACGGTATCAGATTGCTGACATCTGTTCCTAGCTTCTGCTTCATCTCACTAATATCCCAAGCTGAACTAGTACCACCAAACTTAGCTTCAGGTGAGAAATATAAACGCCCGGAACGCTAATCTGATCGACTGATCAGAAGAACCAAGATGTCAGTATCATCAGCAACCACGACTGTGAATGTCTGTAAGACTAGCAGCTTCTACGGCTTTTTCTACAATCAGAACGTCGGCGTCTCCTTCCGAGTGGAAAATTCGGAAACCAACGGCTTCCAAATGGTTGCCGAGCAGCTTCAGGAAACGTCCTTTGTTTGTCTTACATGAAAGAAACTCTTCTTTCTTCATGCAGAGGGTCATCTCTTCGGTGAAAAAGACTTGGCGGCCAACCATCCTTGCTCGACGTAAATGGGTAGCATCTTTGATTGCTGGACCACCTTCATATCCGTCAAACACAACGATCGCACTAGGGTACCTTGCTTGTATGTAATGGACGTATGAAGCAAAGATGACCTTGAAGGTTGACCCTACCTTCCATGGAACTCGATGTAGAAGAGAACCACCATCCAAGACGATGTTACACGCAGAAGCAGGTCTTGAGGGTGACTGAGTCTTACTCCCGCAAGCCAGAAAGATCGCTTTTGCAAGCTCTGGCTTATTTGCTTTTCTCATAAGGCCATCGCTTTTGAAAAGAGAAGGAGGAATCGTACAAAGTTCTTACTTGAAGTATTCTTCTCGGAGGTCAGTTCGTTGGGCTACTATTATAAACCGCTGGAAAAGGAGCGCCGGATCTATGTGCGCTACCAGAGAGGACCCCCCCCCCTTTTTGGCATTCATTAGGATCACTTGGTCTTTTTTCTTGAAGACTTGCTCCTTCAAGGTTTTTCCCGTCATCTTACTTAGAATCAACTTTCCAGCCACATCGGCCTCGTCAACATTAACATCTTGGGAAGAAGTTATGCCGTTGGCAATGTTTCTAAGCTGATTGTCACCTCTGAACGGAAAAGATTCTCCGAAGTATCCGACGAGCTTCTGGGTATCGTCGAAGTCACACTCCTTTCTACTGGAACTCATGTCGCGGTGCTGCTCACTTGTCGAGTAACCAATTTTTGTCAAATTTTGCATCAAGAGGTTGATCTCCAGGCATGCTGGTCTTGACAGATCCCAAATGGCTCTCTGCTGTTCTGTCATCCCACCTCCAGTTGTAAGACCGCCCTATGTTTTCAGACTTCTCATATACTCCTGCTCGATGACAAGATCTGCCGAGAGCCCAGCCCAGCGTCGCTCTGATCTTCTAATGGTGTGACCTCCCTGTTCAAATGCTTCGAAGATTGGTGGGTGACTAGTTTGAAGCTTAGCCATCTCTTGCTGGCATATCCAGACCGACTTGACATAGAGGTTATGTCCAGATGCTGCTAGAAACGGAAGCATCTCTACTGCAGATTGTAGGTGCAAATCCCACAGGCCTAGTCACTATGCACGTATGAACTTAAGCAGTATCCCAACCATGTCAATATACTGAAACATGAGCTTCGCAGTTCTCTGAGTCAGCAGGTCTTGGCGTCTCTGCTTGAGAAAGTTTTCAAGTTGCTGGAGCTGGGGATCATGACTGAGATCTTCGGGTGGGAGGTATCCATCCAGTAGGTTAGCGAAGACAGTAGACATGTCTAGAGACGTCAACGTCGCTAAGCCTCACGAGAATGTGAGCTCGAACAGCTCTAGAAATCGCTTTTCCAGAAAGAATGTGCGGCCTTGCACCAGTCGTGTATACCAATTCCAGAACCTCTTTCAGACCAGAACCTTCCATGAAGTGTCCTATGCATCCGACGAAACTCATCATCAAATAAAAACCGCCTAACCTGAGAACAATACTACTCAGCTCATTCGTCGTGTCGGACTTGAGGATCTTCATAGACTTCCACCAGAGCGGCTGGTCAAATGTGAGAACGGGTGTGAATCCGTAGGTTCTGCCTTGCAAAGCTGCAAAGCGCAAGGTTGAGTAAAGGCAGGATTCGTTGCTAGACGGGGCTAGACGTTGCTTGCTGCGAGGGTTTCCCGTTTCATGATGTATTTGGTTAGAGAAAACTGACTGCATGAATCCATTCCAGCTCGGCCTTGGGACATTCAGGAACCCGGTAGCTAACCAGAGCTGATCGAGTGAGGCATACGGGTCGTTGACATTTTTGCCAGGGATCTTCTCATATTGCACCTTTGAAAGCACTGTCTCACTTAAGCGGTTAGGGTAGATGGGAATTTTTCCTTTTTGGGCTACTTCATCTAATGAAACTTCAACTCTCGGAATGGGCGATCGGCTGTTAATGAGAGGAGGCGTGACTGTTGCTAGCAGAGCCATCCCATGGAAAGTGTTTCTTCCGTCCATCGTGCAAACATCGTGATCTGCATTATCAGTTACATGCTGCACTGCATGTGCGGAGGTAACTCCTGCAAGGCTAGATTCATCATGGACTGATGCACAGCGTTTAAATTTCTGGACTTCAGCATAGGAGGAGCAGAATCCATGGCTGTGTAAAGTGTCAATAAGAAATCTGGACTTGAAATGGTGATCCAGTTGCACTGCTAAGCCTAGTTGCAGTGGACAAATGAGGGCACGCGGGTGAGCTGCTTGAACGATGGAATTGCCAATGGCAAGTACTTTGAAGGAAATATCGGTTCCAACGAATATTTCATCTAAGAACACCATTAGGCTATCAGGTAGAGAGCCTTCCAGCTGTTCTCCAGAAGAAATCTGCTTTGTGGTCATATATGATTCCTTCTGTGCTGGCAGTCCTTTGATATCACTTTTGATAATCTTTGCTGCTGCTCTAATAAGCTTGATTTTCTCACTCTCTTCGTTATCGGTTTTGTCCAAGTAATAAAAATTCTGGAGTATCGCTGATGCTTTTTCTTTGAATGTCACCACGTCAGCCTTACCGTCAATAGTTGCAAATACTAGCTGGTCACTGAAATATTCCAGAAGCTTGCTCTTCAAGTACTTGTTACAGTACGGTTCAAGGTCTGTCCCATTCAAAAGCTCTCCCATTTTAACAACAAGTTCACTGACTGTGTACTGTTCTTCGTCATTTTCTTCGAAAAAAGTAGCCAGCTTCAAAAACGCCTGATATCTTTCATCGTGACCTGGCCTCCCCCTTTTTGGACGTTTTTTATCTGGCTCAGTATCTTCGAGTATTCCAAAAAGTTCTTGCGTCGCAAATCTGGCTGGAAGGCTCTTATTTAATCGAAACATAGAAAAACAGGCTGCGTGATAAATAGCGTCAACTGCGTGCAGGTCTGACACTGCACATATTCGGCGGAAAACGTTATTTGACCAATCATCATCACGGCTTTTGCACACTGCCTTTATACTCTCTTCAAAGTCTTTAGTCCGAACCTTGTACCACTCGTGTCCTTTTCTGTGGGTAGTGTGGAGATTTATCCTTGTAGTGCAGAAAAAGCTACACTCTTGGAAGTTGAAACTTGGAGTCCGTGATCGGAGTACCACTTTTTCTGCTTCCGTCTTTTCTTGAAAGGTTCGTCGTCTCTCATTCTCAATTTTCGACAGGTATATTTTGTTTGTGAAAGTCTTTCTGCAAGCAACATGGACTTGGTTCCCTGACTCGACAGAGATGCTGGTACCTCTCGTTTTGCTAGCTTCATTGATCGCCGTAGCTCCTTTTTCTGCCAGTACCGACGATTCTGAGGTGTCTATTGCACGTTCACAAAGGGGACATAAAACTGCCGTCTCAGCTATCTAAAAAAGAGAACTGGGAATAAGTGAGCTGTCGGTGAATGTTACAACGAAAACCCTCATTCTGAACCGAAAAATTCGTGCTCCTCTTCGAAAAATACCCCGTGATCGTGTGTCGCTTGATTTTTTTTTTTTTTTTTTTTTACTTCATACAAAAACAAAACATAAAAAAGAATTAAATGATTAAACGTGATGTTTCTGTCTAATAAAAGAGCACAAAAACAATCGTTTCTTAAAAGGGAAACCATCAATAAACTACTTTTCTTTTCACGGTTCCTCATTCTCGGATTCTGGAAATATCTAGAAAATAGGCGCAAAAAACGTGAAAAAAAGGGAATTTCGCAACGGGATGGGGATTTAGATTTTTGATATGTTGTAGAGCTCTCTTTTTTGAACACAGTGGTGCAAAAATAATTTCTGTACCAGTTTTTTCCTGGTTCGACCTTTTTTTTTCCGTATCTTTCCCCTATTATTCCGTCAAATATGGTATCACTTATTCGTAACATGTATGAGCGGTTTAGAAGCCAAGTACAAACAGTTGAGGGAACGACCGAAGAGTTTCAAACTTTTGTTGGTGTTTTGCAAGGATGCATCCTCTCGCCTCACATGTTTAATATCTTCTTCCATTGTGTAATGTTGCATATGGAAGCAACCAAGGGGGCAATGATAGGAGGGATCGTAATCGATAAGCTGGTATACGCATATGACATCGACATGCTCGCTGGATCCGTCACTGAACTCCAAACCAAAGCAGACAACCTGGAAGTACTTACAGGAACCTTCGGAATGAAAATTAACGAGAATACAACGAAAGCCATGCGCGTGTCAAGGTTCAATAGCCCAACACTTCCAAAAATAAAGCTTAATGGAGCGGAAATAGAATGGATAGACAGCTTCATATATCTGGGGAGCCAGATCACGAGCAACAATAGTCAATCAGTGGACATCAAAAGACGCCTCGTTCTGGGCCTGGCCAGCTTCAAAGCTCTGATTCCAATATGGAAGCAAAATCAAAACTCCGTGAAGCTAAAACTTTTCAGCTTCATTATCATTCCTATAGCTAAGTACGGTTGTGAAACATGAACAATCAGAGTAGATGACTCCAGACGACTTGCCACGTTTGAGACAAAGCTGCTGAGTCGAATCGCTTGCATAACATACGTAGATCGATTTTCAAACGCCGACCTACTCAAAAGACTGCAGTATAACACCCCCATCCTGAACAGGGACCGTATCCAACAATTCAAGTGGCTTAGCCACGTTCAGCGTATGTACAACTATCAGCTACCGAAAATTGCCTTCGAAGGTCGCATCCACAGTTCTCGCCCTCCGAAGCGCTGGAAGAAGAACTTCTCCGACTGCAACCTCCCTGGTGTTCTCAGATTGGCAAAAAAACAGAGAGCAGTATAGGCGACAAATATATTCGCTTATGAGGAGAGAGGCCCTGAGACGAACAACAAGGCCAGATGGGACTTAAGTCAAGTAAGTCATCCAGATTTTCTATTGGGCATATATCATTAGAAATTTTTTTAGATTTTCGTCAGTCACAAATATAGCAGGCGAAAATTCGGATTCTTATAGAAAAAACCAAAAAGATTTAAAATATTATTTGAATAAAGAAAAAGACTAGATTACCAAAACTTGTTAATTTTGAAATCCATAACACAATTTTTTTCAGAGGAAATTGAAGAACTAAATACACCCGAAGATGAGCAGAAATACTCAAATAATAAAACTGCCATAAATCATTATGACCAAATAAATAAGACCCAAAATGAAGAGGAACAACAATAAAACTGGAGCAGAAACTATACGAGCAAAAACGAAGAGTTGTAGATTTAACTTCCCCCATGGCTTCTTTAGGGATTGGTGAATAAGTTAACTGATGATCTACATCTGATTTTTAAGAAATGTAGGTTATGATGGAGTCTATTTTTATTTTTGATATTATGAGAAATTAAACAAATGGTTTGAAATTGTTTTCAGTAAAGTGCACATTATGTCCAATTATATAGAAGGCACAGGGGGCTTCAGCTGCACTCTTCTTTTTTCTGCAAGTCTTGAGATTGAGTCAGGTATTTATAGGAATTTATGCATGTATTTTGGTATTTATATACTTATGGTGATTTATGGTTGTCTTACCCTTGACAAATTATTTCCTATACTGATATATATTTAATACACCCTGATACTATTCCAATAATTCGTAATTTTGAATAATGTGCAAGCAGAGCCGTTCAAAACTGGGGGGAGGGGCAACCTGGACATTTGAACCGTGCACCGTGACTTGAGGGGCTGGGGGATTACCCACTTTGAACAAATTTTGTCTTTAATTTGGCTTTTTTATTTTATATTTGAGTCAGTACGTTCTTAACCATACTATGCATGACGTATGAAAACAAGAAAGGAAATAATAAATGAAAAGAGAAAAATCAAATAGGTGAAAAACGAGGATTTTGTCAGTCAGTAGCAAAATATGAAAAACAAGCAAATATTTCGACAAGGACATCCGCCAAGTCGTCCTCAGTGCTCAAAGAAATAAGAAAGAGGAAAAAGAAAAGAAAAAACAACAACAAAATCTAACCTTCTTAAGTGAACTCCACGAGAGGAAAAAAGACACTGAATCAAACAAACAAAAACCAACTTGAAATCAATGAAAGAGAAATTACCAATTAGATTGATTAAGTATCCTTTGCATTGCAACAGATTTCGCCTGTTTACAATTTCGGTTTTCATTAGATATGCGGACAGGTTGTCTTAAATTAGACTGGGCGAAAATATTAATAGAGTCTTTTAATATTAAGTTGTTATAAATTGGGCTTAAGGAAATATCTCCCATGTCTCTATTTATAGCCAAATTTCTATTTATGTTTCTTTTTTATCTCAATTACCTCTAAAAGATGCAGTAGGCTATTTACGGTAGATATTAAAGTTGCCTCTTCAAAAAGAACTAAATGGTCAGGATTTTCGTATATATACTGGGCCAGAGCTGAATCAAAGTTGTTATTTTTATTTTCAAATCTCAGGGACATGTCTATTGAAATTTTGTGTTCATGCAGTCGTTCCCCTAATTGTTAATGGGTCCTGCCAATGTAAAATTTTCCACATGAACACAGGACTCTGTAGACACCACTACCTCGTATAGGGTCCGTTTTATCCTTTCCCGAGTTGAAAAAATGTTCAACTTTTTGTTCATTTTTGAAAGAAACAGAAAGACTATGTTTTTTTTTTTAATTTTTCCAAGTTTGTCGCTGAGTTTCGAGACGTATGGTAATGTAGTGAAAGTTTTTTTCTCAATTGCCAGTGTAACTGAATCCAGGGGGACGGGCTCCCTATTTTACCTTTTTTAATCGTCTATCTATTATATTTTCAATATAATACCACTTTATTCAATATACCACCAATTTAATATAAGACCTTAGACTCTCTTATTTACTCTCTCTTATTTACCCTTATTTATGCTACTGCTCGTCAGTGTGGATGTCAACATTTCCATCTGTACTTACACCTTTACATAATCTCCAACTGAAAGCAGCAAAAGTTCTTCAGTCTACCACCCATATCTCTGTTGAACTTCTGAAGATTAAAGATATTCATACATTACACCTCTCTTTCATTGCGTTTCAGTATTTCCGTGGAGACCTTCCATCAAGTTTTTCCGGGCTTTTTGAAATTGTTCGAAATGTCAGTCCTTATGAAACTAGAAACAAGGATGATGTGCTAGTGCCATCCACCCCTGCAGTGCGCTCGGACTTTGGTCTGATAGTTGCTGTCGGACGTGCCTGGAATTCCATTCCTGTTGGGATTCGACGGTCCTGTACCATAGGATCCTTCAAGAAACGGTTGAAGAATTTTTTAATAAAAAAAAAATAAATTAAATTATAATATTGATCAGTTATTTATATTGTTTAGTTATCAAGATTTAATTTATTTATTTAATTATTTAGATTGAATTTATTTATTTAGATTTGGGTGGTGTGAGTGTTGGATCCTCGATGTATATATATTTTTTTTTTTATTTTTATTTATTTTTTGTAAGTAGGTGGTGCGGAGACCGGTTGTACTCGGGTGAGGATTGGTGAGTAGACTCTAAATATATTTTAAGTGTGAATGTAATTAATAGTTATTTATGTTTTGTTTTGTTGTTTTTTTCCCAAATAACGGGCCATTGAGCCCTTTGGGATATTTTTTGTTTATAAATGGATGGATATTGGTAATAAAAGGAACTTGAACTAATAAAAGGAACTAAAGATATATCCTTAGTAATAAAATATCTATTTTCAAAACTTTATTACATCAGACTTTATCCGTTCTAGATTTTATCCAAATTTTAAATATCTCACAAAGGTCTTTCCGACACGTTTTTAATTTAGCGAAAACTCGATTACCAGAAAAATTTTCAAAACTCGAATTTCAACAAACACGGATTTTCTTTCCTAGATTTTGTCCTGGTTCTCCTTTGGAAAATCTATCCTCAAAGGTTTTCACACCAAAGGAGCTAAGTATTCTATCAAAAGGACCTAAATTTGCAATGTCTCAGACACACGTAAATATATCAGAAATTATTACGAGCGTCGAGTCCGGTATTTTCTAGCTATCATGGTGAAGTTGAAAATCCATACCTACTAATGGGGGGGAAATAGTAAAGAGTATTCTTGATTATAAGCTGTCTTGGTCGCTTTTAGCACAATCAAAGGAAGAAGTTAAAATCCTCCAAAATTTGAAAAAAGATAAAAATACAGTAATTACAAGAGCGGACAAAGGAAACATAAGTGTGATTATGGATTCTGCAGATTATCAAAATAAAATAACTACCCTTTTATTGGATAAAAATACTTACATAGAAATAAAAACTGATCCCACAGATAAATACACCAAGCAATTGAGAAAAGAATTAGAAATTTAAAAGACAATAGACTAATCACCCCTCAAATGTACAGAAAATTTTACCCCAGAGGTTGTTCAGCCCCAAAATTGTATGGTCTACCCAAAATCCATAAGAAGGATACTCCGTTACGTCCTATTGTAGCATTAGTTCTCCAGCTACAGGTGTAGGAAGATTCTTAGCTACAATTTTCAAGTCTTTTCTAACAACAAATAAATCTTATATAAAAAATTCCATAGATCTTGTTGATAAGCTGAAAAATCATAGTATAACAGAAAAAACTATTTTATCTAGTTTTGATGCAGTTTCCATGTACACTTCATTCGATGTCCATAAATGTGAACAGGCCTTAAAAAGAAAATTAGAGGAAAATTCTGCTTGGCCAGATTATAAAACCTTGGAAATCTACACAATAATGACATTTGTACGTCTTTGCAACAAGTTCTCTTTATATTTTATGTTTCGAGAAAAAAATTTCCTTCAGGTCAAGGGCCTACCCATGGGCACTGTTTTGTCTCCTTTTTTGCAAATTTTACATGGATTTCATAAAACAATCCGCTTTGAATAGTTTGCCCTTAAAACACTCTCTGGTTTCGCTTCGTTGATGATATTCTTGCTGTTTGGGAACATGGTCAGGACTCTCTAAAAGATTTTTTGGTACATTTGAATTCTTTTGATTCGAATCTTCAATTCACAATAGAACTGGAAGATTCAGGAAAGCTTCCTTTCTTGGATGTTTTAATTATAAAAAATATTCCTAGCCTTGAATTTTCTATATATAGAAAACCGACCTATAATGATCAGTATCTACATTTCTCGTCAAACCACCCTCCTTGTGTAAAAAGAGGGGTAGTAATTTCTTTAGTCGACAGGGTTCTAAAAATATGTTCACGTAATCATGTAAAATCCGAGTTAGATTACGTTAAAGATATTCTATTCTACAATGGCTACCCAATCAATCTCATTGAAAATATAATAGATAGACGATTAAAAAAGGTAAAATAGGGAGCCCGTCCCCCTTGATTCAGTTACACTGGCGATTGAGAAAAAAACTTTCACTAGACTACCATACGTCTCGAAACTCAGCGACAAACTAGGAAAAAACAAACAAAAAAAAGACGAGTTGGCGGAGGTCTTTGTCGAAATATTTGCTTGTTTTTCATATTTTGCTACTGGCTGACGAAATCTTCGTTTTTCACCTATTTGATTTTTCTCTTTTCATTTATTATTTCCTTTCTTGTTTTCATACGTATATTTGAGTCAGGAGGGGGCGCTGCAATAAATTTTTTCAGGCAACGCCAACCATAGGAAAAGCCTTGTCTGCAAGGCTGCTGTTGAACAATTTTTTTTCAGATTGTAGGACATGAGTTTCGATTTTTTTTTTCTATATTAAAAAGCTTCCTACTTAGCTTCTTAAGGCATCTTTCTATTTGATTTTTCAAGAAATTGGAGCGAGTTTTGATAATTCTAACAATTTACTCGCATTCAGAACTTTTTTTTTTTTAATGATTTAAACAAAAAAGGACAACATACATCAATTTAAAATATAGTTAAAAACTACCTTCACTGTTAAAGTTACAATGATTATACTTTAAATAATACAGGTTATTTATTAGTAGTAGTAGAACAACTTTTATTATCAAAACAATGAAATATCGTACTGATAGCACAGCAAAAGCATAGCTTCCGAGACTGTGCTAATGGAAAACAAAAAATCACGAGAAAAAAAATATTGAAGTAATCTTCATCGTCAGAGTAATAATATTGCAGTAATCTTAGGAATCATTCCAATTTCATTAACGGCAGAGTATCCAATAAAAGAGTATCCAATATATCTTATATATGGAAAGACACACCTAGGTACCGAAGCTTTGGACAATATGTCTTCACAGTTTCGAGCGTTTTGCTAGTCACTTCACGACAACCCTGGAAAGAAGGAGAGAAAATAAAGCTCATGATTTCAAAAAAAGAGACAAAAATTCTAGGGCAATTAAAACAAAATCAACATTAATTTAAAATGCTTCTCAATGCTTTCACCTAAAAAAAAATTATTTCTTTAGGCGTTCGTGTTCATCTTTTTTTTTCTCTCCTTTTCTTCGTGGAAAATGGAAAACAATTAAATTGTAAAATAAAATGTAAAAAAAAATTAACAGCAGGAATATGAAGTATTCATTAATAATTTTATAGCACATTTACTCTTTTTATTTGACAATTAATATTCAAAACTTTGTTTTTCCGTTTTTCAATGCTTTTGAAGACATGTCAATTGTTAATTGACTATTCCCATTAGTAATTCAATATTAGCGAAAATTATTGCAGAGCAAGTGCGCTGCCTAAGTAAAGAATGATGTTAGGACAATTGTAGTCTTTTCTTCTGACCAAGGCACAGCATAGAGAAGGGATTCTCATATAATCTTCGAAAGGCACTCGTTCGATTGGAAATTGAAACTTCTTGTGCTCTCTTTTAAAGTGAAAGTGATTTGAGGGCAATAAGCCTCCCCCTCACGATCCCTATTTCCCCAAACATATCGAAACTAAATTTTGAGATCTCCATTTTGTTCAACATGGTTGAAAGGTCTTTGGGACTTTGGAAATTAAGTATTTGGGGCTGACAACTTTCTCCACCCCCAAAGCCCTCAGGGGCAGGGGCTATAAGTTATACTAGTTGGCTAATGTTAACATATATAATTTTTGTGGAAGAGGTGAGGGGACTAGCTCGATTGGAAATAATAAGTTCTAAAGCCCTTTTTGAAAGTTAAAGAGTCGGAGGCTAACAAGAGCCCCCTGGTCCTCTTTTTCCAAAATGTATTAAATAGACATTTTGAGAAAGCCATTATATTCAAAATAGTACAAAGATCATATAAAAAGGCCTTCGTGGTTGATTGAAAACCCTAGAGCATGGGGGAAAGGGTTGCAAGTCATGCCCCAGGGCATATAAGATTTCTGTGGAAGGGGTGGTCACATAAACTTTAGAAGAGGCTCATCTGATTAGAAACTAAAGGTTCTAGGTTCTGGTTCCCTTTATAAGAGCCAAAAGTGATAAAAGACAACCAACATCCTCTTCCCCGAATTCCTCTTTTAACTAACTACATCTCATGGATACTTTGAGATAGCCATCGAAAGTAAGTTCAAATAACATATAGCAGTGCCTCCAAGCACTGCTATGGATCACACCCTTGGGGGCCTGAGCTCCCAAGATTTTTCCTCAATCCAATTCTGTTCTTTTTCTGTTTTTTTTTACAATGTTTTGTAGTAAACTTGTCAATTTGGTCAATTATTCGTAGCTCATTTACCCAATTAATAACCAAACAAACAAAGCTTTCCTATGAACGTAAAGAGCAAAGTTGAAACTTAAAACGAACAAAATTTATTTATCTTCATTCGGTTCAGTATATATCTGCAAAATTGACATAAAAATCTTTTGACTGCTGCTAGCTTCCCCCTATTTTACGAACATAGAAACTCGTGCTTTGATGAATCAGCTTTTCTTCGTGTTACCAGATAAACGTTCGGTAGCACCGGAAGTTATAGCTATTGGTCAATTCACAATTTGACATTAGATTGAAAAGTAGCTTTGTAGCTAAAATTTCAAAATGGATAAAAAGAAACAATCTGAATACGAGCATAGAATGGATAATAGACGAAGACTGATGGCTGAATGTAGAATGGGATAGAAGGATATTTGCGGATATTTAGTAAAATATCCAGAAATCGAAAGGTAAGTTTTTACTAATAATAAACCCCCTCCCCCTCAAACAAATCCTTAATTTTAGTTTTGTTACTAATTGAATGGCCCAATAGGGCTTTCGTGTGAATAAATCTATCCATCTATTCATCTTAATTACATAGCTAATTTGGTTGTAATTATAGGAATGAAACAGTTAAAGGCAATATAGGCCAAGAACAGAACCACGGGATCTGAGGGGGCGACCCCCCCCCAAGACATTTCTGGCACTCTTATTCCGTTCTTGTTTCTAACCTTTTTTAAAATAAACTTGTCAACTTAGTGCCCACCTTGAGTCACATTGGCGCCCTTGGTACAGTGGCCTGCCCAAGATTTTGCTGTTGATCTGCTAGATATTTAGACATGAAACTACCCGCACGATCAGTTTACGAATCATTTCGTCATAAGATTATAAGAAAAACCTCGGTTTCGGGGAAAATTATTCATATAATTAAACTCGGTTATTAGTTGAAGTACTGATTCTGAGGGCAGATCTTCATCTTCAGATTGTGTTTTCTTTTTTAGTTATTTTAGCAGATTTTTTCGATTCTCTTTCTTAAAAGCACGTCAATTTAGGGTACGGTTTCCGAGAGTTATTGATAGGGGTATGAGGATGGGTCACGGGAGAGGAGACACATTATAGCGGGGTTTTGGGAAATGTGTCGGATATTGAAGTTTGCCGAGTGGGACTTGGGAGAGCTAATTCACATGCTCTATCTTATTGAGTTTCCTGTCTGTAGTAAGAAACAGGATAGAATACCATCTTCCTAGGACAAAGTCCTAGAGGAACGTCGTCTGTTTCATCTGAACATAATTTGAAAGTAGGAAACTATTCAGATCGATACGGTCGACGTAGACTAGCTGATTCACAAGGATCAATTATCTCAAGCTCTATCGTTCCTACAAGACAACTTGGGAGACTGTTCATATTTTTTTTATTGCCCTTGTCTCCCTCTTTTTCGTCATTGACTACCCCGATATTACCCCCATATTTTTATTATTATTAACCCTAGAGCTTCTTTGATAGAAGCACATTTTTTGGGGCCCATCTGCAAAAAAGAAGTGATCGCCTGCAACGAAACATGTGAAAAATTTTAGGTCTGCGAAACGCCAGACGTTCCCGGTTGGGAGTACTTTTGGTTAACTGAAACTGCATACTCTATTTGCAGACTTTTTGGTGCAATTATTTCATAGATTCAAGAGTGGTGATTATAGAAGAATAAAAAGCTGAAACAAGAGGTTTCAACCACTTGCATTCCCTGGTACTCCATTAGAACCCGAGAGCTTTCAAAAACATACTTTTTCCTATATTAAAAAAAAAATCCAGAGAACGAAACTAAATCCCGGTCCGAAAAAAATTGAGAACTTCTGTGATTCTTATGACAGTTTAAGGGACGCTTAAAATTTGCCCTAGCTGCTACCGTGTTAGTCATAAAAAATTTAAAGTAAGGTGTTCCCAGTTGGGAACGTTGGGCGCTAATGAGTTAAGATAGAAATTATTAATACACGTGTAAAAACAGAATTTTGACAGTGTTTCGACAAAACAACTTATATTGGCAGAACATCCAAGACCATCCATTTCTGAAGTGAACAACATCATCATAAGAAAATGCTCTATCACTACTTAGGGCGCATTTTTTAGAATATTTTTCTTATTTTTTACTGCTTAACAGGGAATTTTACAAAGAAAAAAAATGACCTAACTGGTAGTAACGAAATGAATACTCAGAATTGATAATTTAGTACTTGATTGAGCACTGGAGGTCAATATACTGATCAGAAAGAATTAATGAAACCCTATAAATTTGTTTAGAAAAAAAGCTAACTCAGACAAACAAATTTGCCAAGACACTGTGGATTTACGGTCGACGAGAGTTGAGAAAAATATCAACTATTTTGAGTCGCCTACCTTCACTAGGATTTTTAAAGAGTTTTCTTGAACAAGAAAAAAACAATTTATTTCAGATGCCACGAGTCTGTCGTTTCCCCAAGTTCAGGATGCTCATTCAAATTCAAAGACTACGATAACTTCAAGATTCCCGTTACCCGTTGCATCTAGTTCTCACACAAATTCGACTACAGAGACACTGCCTACCGACTTCGCCACGGATAACGAACTGTCACTTTTTCCACGACTTTTCCCGACTTTTTCCCACGATTCCGACAAAGACATTGAAGTGAAACATTCTGATCAGTTACCAGAAGGATCGAAAGAGGATACAAGAACCAAGATGCAGCAGATGGAGACGACACATCCATGTAGCAGAACATCCTCCTCGCTTGATACCGGCATCCCGCCCTCCTCTGACTTCGGTTTCGCAGTGATACTAAAAGAAACAAACTAACTAACATCTGGAGATATTGAATTTTTTCTTAAGAAAAGATGGAAGCCAAAGAACCTAGCAGAAGTTCCTACTTCAATACATAGACGAAGGGGGAGGAAGTTACTCGTCAACTTAACATTGAGCTTCTTGTCCGGTTTCCCTTGCTGTGGTGAGCCGTCACCAAGAACACGAGGGACTTTGGTGTAGTGTTTGTGTCATAATAAGAAACTCCAATAGCGGTGGAGGGTGGTCGGCTGTGTGTGGGCGAAAAGATGGTGCACTTACACAACATGCCAAGTCGCAGTATTATATGAATTACCAGTTTTGAGCTGCAGCGCCTTTTGCTTCGTTCAAGCAAGAGGATCAAGATGTCAGGAATGCCTTGGACTCTAAAAGAATGAAATAAATACGCCAGAACCGTGAATTATTTACAAGCACAGTGGAGACAATTAAACTTTCCAGGGCACAGCGTTAGTAAGTATGACTCTCTTATTGGACCAATACTTGTTTGTTAGCTTTTTGAAAGGCACGCCTGCCTAGAGTCTCAAGCAGCTTGACAAAGAATTTAAATTGACGTAGGACCATTAGATTGCCTAGGATGAGAGGTAAAAAGGCACACCAACCTATGATCTTAGGCGACTTGAACCAAGAATTTAGAATCACATTGGCACCCTTGGTTCAGTGGCCCCCCAAGATTTCTAGATCCACCCCTGGCATATACAATTTATGGTATGGGTGGTCGTATAAACCTCAAGTAGGGCTCATTTGACTAGAAAAACTGGAAGTTCTAGTGCTCTGTATAAATATTAAAAGTGATTGGAAGGCAATCAGCCTCCTCTCCCGCTCATCATTTCTCAAAACATATTCAATCGAAATTTTGAGACAACTATGATGTTAAACATTGTTGAAAGATTCAGTAATTATGCATTTTGGGGATGCCAAAACCCGCACAGCTATCAGGACAAGGGCTGTAAGTTAGGGAATTCGTTAATTATTTACATATGGTATACGTTATTGAGAAATGTGGGCATGTTTGATCTTTCACTTCCAAAAAGACAAAAGGCATTCAATTTACTTTCAGAGAATACCGAGGAAAATTTTGAGCAACATTAATACACGCTATGCGCATACGGGTTGTCAAAAGGGCGTAACTCTAGAATGCCTAAGCATACTAATTCTAGCAAGCATCTAGCAAGATGATCAATTGACCAAAAAGGCGACGTTTGCACACTATTACAACTACCACTACTTCTACTGGTATATTAAATGCTACTACTACTACTACTACTACTCACTAAAACTACTGCTTCTGAAGAAAGAGCTACAAAGGCTGTGGATATTGAAATAAACATTCCAGGGAGTGTCGAGGGGAAAATTGAATTAAATCAAAACATACTATCTGCATACCGATTGCTGATATGGGCGTATCATCAGTATTTTTGGAACAGCTTACTGTATCAAGAGGAAATTTTGGAGCATCATGGGTGGAATATTCAACTGACCAAAAGCAACGCGCACCTACTACTGCTGCCATTACAGTTACTCTTACTACTAATAATACGCTATTACAAATTGCCAAAGATCGTCCTTTTCGGCCAACCGTCTTGGGCTAAACGGGAAGCAGATCATCCAGAGTTTGGGCAGGAGGACATAGCAAAGAAAGATTTAAAAGAAATAAGAACTTCCAAGGAGGGTGTAAACAGGGAGGCTTTGCGTAGATTAGGGTGGAAGAGGGAGCGTGCGTAGCTGTATTGGCCTTAGGTGGATTGGTGCTGTGATTAGTAGTTAGTAGTAGTAGTAGTACTGCCACAGTTGTTCCAACTATTACTACTCCTACTAAGATACTGTACAATTTAGGCTATGAGAAATGCTAGGAAAAAATTTGAGGCTACGAAAAAATTTGACAGAATATTGAGGGCAAAGTTTAACTAAATCAAAACATGCTTTGAGGATACATATTGCTAATACAATAGTATTAGCAATATTTTTGGAACAGCTTACCGTATCTATAGGACACTTCTGGGGCATCATGGGTGGCATGTTCAACTGACCGAAAGGCAACGTGTGTCTGCTACTACTGCTATTAATACTGCTGCTACTAGTGTTCCTACTACTACCATTACTCCTATGACACTAGTAAAATCAAGGCTATGCATATTAAGGGGAAAATTTGACAAATATTGAGGTGGAATTTGAAAAAAATCAAAACACACAATGTGCATGCATGTTTTTAAAACGTATCTCATGGAAATATTTGAGTCTTAACTTGGAGATTACACTATAGAGATTACTTTTAGGGAAAAATCTATTCACAAAAAGATAACATGAGCATGCCCCCTACTAACACTGCTACTTTTACAGATACTGCTGCTACTAAACTATTCAAGCTACTACTTCCATTGCAATAACTTGTAAGCCTTTGAGTAGTCAAGTCAAAAAGATATTAAATGGAGTCCAAAGGGCACATCAGCAATATTTTTTGAAGGGCTTACCGTATCAAAGTGAAAATATCGGGGCATTAAGAAGGGGATATTCAACTGACCAAAAGGCAACACATTCTTGCTATTACTGCTGTTGATACTATTGCTACAACTGTAATTACAACTAATAATAATACACTGCTACTACTACTTTCCCTACAGCAACCATAACTACTATCACGAAAGTATAGCAGTTAAAAATAGAGATGAAACCTTTTAATCAACAGTGAACAGATATAAAATTTTTAACTGGATATTTCGAAGACTTATATTGTTCATCATCAGCATTAAAACTCTAATGTAAAAAGCGGTAAAATGGAAAGGCAGTGTGGTCTTCGAAGTTATCTATAACAGCTGTCCTACTAGTACTACCAAGGCTAAGTCTATGGAGGTGAAAATTTTAGAGAATATTGGGAGTAAATTTGAACTAATTTAAAATGCACTATGTGCATTGAGATTGTCAAAAGAGTATATTCAAGACCATCCATTTCTGAAGTGAGCATTATCATCATAAGAAAATGCTGTATCTTTACTTAAGGCGCATTTTTGAGAATTTTTTTTCTTAAATTCCACTGCTTCACGGGGAATTTTACAAAGAAAAAATGACCTAACTGGTTGCAACGAGAGGAATACTCAGAATTCATAATTAAGGACTTGATTGAGCACTGGAGGTCAATATACTGATCAGACAGGATTAATTAAACCCTATAAATTCGTTTAGAAAAAAACTAACTCACAAAAACAAATTTGCTTAGACACTGAGGATTTACGGTCGACGAGAGTTGAGAAAAATATCAATTATTTTGAGTCGCCTACCTTCACTAATATTCTTAAAGGGTTTTCTTTAACAAGAGAAAAACAAAACAAAATTTCTTTCAGATGCCACAAGTCTGTCGTTTCCCTCTGTTCATGATGCTCATTCGAATTCAAAGACTCTGACGATAACTTCAAGTTTCCCATTACCCTTTGCCTCTAGTTCTCACACAAATTCGACTACAGAGACACTGCCTACCAACTTCGCCAAGGATAACGAACTGTCACCGCCTTTTTCCCACGATTCCGATACAGACATTGAAGTGAAACATTCTGATCAGCTAGGAGAAGGATCGAGAGATGATACAAGAACTAAGATGCAGCAGATGGAAACGACATACTCAAGAAGCAGTACATTCTCCTCGCTTTACACCGGCATCACACCCTCCTCTGACTTCGGTTTCACAGTGATACTAAAAGAAACGAACCAACTAACATGTGGAGATATAACTTTTTTTTAACAAAATATGGAAGCCACAGAACCAATCCGGAGTTCTGACTTCAAAACAAAGACGAATGGGGGATGAAGTTACTCATCGACTTAACATTAAGCTTCTTGCTAGGTTTCCCTGGCTGTGGTGAACCGTCACCAAGAACACGAGGGACTTTGGTGTAGTGTTTGTGTCATAATGAGAAACTCCAATAGCGGTGGAGAGTGGTCGGCTGTGTCTGGGGGAAAAGATGGTGCCATTAAACAACATGCCATTTCACAGTATTATATGAATTACCAGTGTAGAGCTACAGCACTTTTAGCTTCGTTCAAGCAAGAGGATCAAGATGTCAGGAATGCCTTAGACTCTGAAAGAATGAAACAAATAAACCAGAACCGTGAATTATTTACAAACGATGTGGAGACAATTAAACTGTGCAGGGCAAAGCGGGAGTAAATATGACTTTCTTATTGAACCAATGCTTCTTTGTTAGCATTTTGCTTGTTAGCTTTTAGAGAGGCACACCCACTTAGAGTCTCAGGCAGGATGACCAAAATTTAAATTGACACAGGACGAATAGATTGCCTAGGATGAGAGGTAAACAAGGCACCCTTGGTTCAGTGGCCCCCCAAATATTTATTTCTAGTTCCACCCCTGGCATATAAAGTTTTATGGTATGGGCGGTCGTATAAACCTCAAGTAGGGCTCATTAGAATAGAAAAATTGGAAGTTCTACTGACCTGTATAAGCAATAAAAGTGATTGGAAGGCAATCAGCCTCAGCCCCCGCTCATCATTTCTCAAAGCATATTCAATCAAAATTTTGAGACAACTATGATGATCAACATTGTTGAAAGATTCAGTAATTATGCATTTTGGGGATGTTAAAACCCCCACAGCTATCAGGACAAGAACTGTAAGTTAGGGAATTCGTTAATTGTTTACATATGATATATGTTATTGAGAAATGTGAGCATGTTTGATCTTTCATTTCCAAAAAGACAAAAGGCATTCAAGTGACTTCCAGATAATATAGAGGAAAATTTTTAGTAACATTAATACACGCAACATGAATACAGGTTGTCAAAAGGGTGTAACTCAAGAATGCCTATGTATACTAATTTGGAACTTACAGCAGATGATAAGCAAGATGATCAATTGACCAAAAAGGCACCGTTTACACGCTATTACAACTACAACTACTTCTACTGGTAAATTTAATACTACTACTACTACTACTGCTCACTGAAACTACTGCTTCTGAAAAAAGAACTATACGAAGGCTATGGATATCGAAATAAACATTCCAGGGAGTGTTGAGGGGAAAGTTGAATTAAAACAAAACACACTATCTGCATACCGATTGCTGATACGGGCGTATCATCAGTACTTTTCGAACGGCTTAGTGTATAAAGAGGCAATTTTGGAGCATGAAGAGTGGGATATTCAACTGACCAATCAGTCTTGGGCTAAATGGAAAGCAGGTTATCCGCAGTTTTGGGAGGCGGATGTCGTAAAGAAAGATTTAAGAGAAATAGGAACTTCCTGGGAGGGTGTAAAGAGGGAGACTTTGTGTAGATTAGTGCGGAAGGGGAGCGTGCGCAGCTGTATTGGTCTTAGGCGGATTGGTGCTGTGGTGAGTTAGTAGTAGTAGTAGTACTACCATAGCTGTTCCTACTATTACCACTCCTACTATGATACTGTACAATTAAGGCTATGAGAAAATGCTTGGAGAACGTTTGAGACTTGGAGAAAATTTTACAGATATTGAGAGCAAAGTTTAACTAAATCAAAACATGCTTTGAGGATACATATTGCTGATACAAGTATATTAGCAATATTTTTGGAACGGCTTACCGTATCCATAGGACACTTCTGGGGCATCATGGGTGGGATGTTCAACTGACCGAAAGGCAACGTGTATCTGCTACTACTATCATTACTGCTATGACACTAGGAAAATTAAGGCTATGCATATTAACGGAAAAATGTGACAAAATATTGAGGTGGAATTTGAACAAATCAAAACACACTATGTGCATACATGTTTTAAAAAAAGCACGTCTCATGGAAAGATTTGATTCTTAACTTGGAGATTACGCTATAGAGATTGCTTTTAGGGTAAAATCAATTAACAAAAAGGTATAATGTGCATGCCCACTACTAACACTGCTACTTTTGCTGATACTACTAATACTACTGCTACTAAACTACTCAAGCTACTACTTCCATTGCAAAAACTTGTAAGCCTTTGAGTATTCAAGTCAAAACGATATTAAATGGAGTCCAAAGGGCAAATCAGCAATATTTTTGGAAAGGCTTACCGTATCAAAGTGAAAATTTCGGAGTATCATGAACAAGGTATTCAACTGACCGAAAGGCAACACATTCATGCTACTACTGCTGTTAAAACTACTGCTACTAATGTAATTACATCTAATAATAATACAATACTACTGCTACTACTTTTCCTACAGCCACCATAACTACTGTGTTACTAGTACTACTAAGGCTAAGTCTATGGAGGTGAAAATTTTAGAGAATATTAAGAGCAAATTTGAACTAAATTAAAATGCATTATGAGCATTGAGATTGCCAAAAGATTATATCTTACGAATCGATTTGTGCATTAAGTTGAAATTCAAAAACTCTCACACTACTAGCAATACTACTACCACTGCTACATTTAGTAGTTCTACTACTACTATTAATCCGACTACTATTTCTATTGCAACTACATGAAGGGCTAAGAGCATTAAGACGAAAATTTTGAGAAGAATACATATCGGCAACGTCACAGCAATGGCTAATTATAAAAACTGTTCCAAAGGATATGAAGGGGAAATTTTCACGGGAATATGAATTGGATCAGAACACACCGTCTGTAGGCAGGCTGTCAAATGGGCATATCAGCAATATCTTACGAACAGTTTTGTATGTAAGTTGGAACCAAGAGGGTATTTTGTGGGGGATTCCGACTTTACCAAACAACAATATTTGAATACTAATCCTACTACTTTTATTTACAATGCTACTATTACTACTACTGCCACTACTACTACTAGATCTCCCATGCCTTCTGAAGACATGACTATAATTAGCAATTTACTAAAATATACCAATGAATGTGCATTGTCAGTTTTTATATACATATAATGATATTTAATCCTTAAAGTTTTAGGGTAATAATTTTTTTATCTACTAAAGTGAAAGAGATAAAACATTTAAAATGTTTTTTATGCTAAAAATTATATTCAAGTCTTGAGAAGGTTGTGAGCCCTACTTATGTTAACTTCTGCTTCTTTTGAGTTATTATAGCTGGTGATAAACAAGATATTTCCTGAAAACATTTATTTTTGTATGTAGTGCAATAACTTTGCGGTTGTTAAAATAATATGCATTTTTATGGTCAAGTTTTTAGAATAATTTTGATTGTCTATTGAAAGTTACTCAAATTATGGCTGGTAAATGACTATAAAAAGCGTTATAGGTTAGTTTGTTGTTGTCAGTCTACGTACGAACTTTTGACTCCTAAATCAATATTCTTAGTTTTTATACATTCAGTGAAACGGCTTTTGTACTTTCAGTGAAACGCTACTTTTCTATAATCTCACAAACATAGCGACAAGCCTATGGCTTTTTCCTGTTTTGAATAAAATGAATAAATAAAACAGGAAAATACCATTAGTATTTTATTTGCACTAGTTTTGTCGATATATATTAGATAGGTTGTGAAGCAATAATTGTTGTTCGTTTTAAGTCTCAGCCTCGCTATTCACTTCCCTCAGAACAATTTATTTGTTTAAATCAATAGCTGTATAACAACCAAAATCAAATCGAAAGAAACTACGGCTTTAAGGAATAAACAGACCTAAGAAGGAACCAGAGAATAAAGCTGTTGTCATCGTAATGTTTTTGACATTTTACCATTATATGCTAAATTTAACTCCGAATCCGGGTAGGTTGTTTCTCATTGAAGTACAAAGGACTGCAAAATAAAAACATATTTTTCTCCCTAGCTCCATCTCAGGACTATTCATGACTAAGACCAGGATGAGCTTTCTTTTGGTTATTAGAAGAATATTAAGGTAAAAACACTAGGCAAAGTTTTCCTTGACATTATTGCATTGAACCGTGAAATAAAGCAAAAAGAAGGGGAAACTAATCCTGTAAATTGACTAGACTATTCGCTTATAGACATTCAAGCATAACTATTTTTCTTGTTTTAAACACAGAATGTTGATGACACATTATTTGCTTTTTACATGATTGGCGTGAATACTAGATGAATACCCTCAAGGTAATACCCAAAATTCGTATAAATGCTTTAATGACATTAACTATGCGTTAAATATGGATTTGTATTTTGGAATTTCAGCCATTAATCTAATTTGATACTCAGACATTATATGACAAGAATAAATTAATAAAAGTAATATTGTCAGAAGTGAAAGAAAATAAGGATTTTATTGACATGTAATCAATCTGAAACGCTAAAAAAAAAAGAAAAAAAGAAAAGAAAAAAAAAAAAACGCTGAAAACAAAATATGGTCTGAAACGTTAAGTTGACAAATTTAACGAAATAGAATGATTAATCTCTCGAATATCTACTTGTGGGCAAGTCAATTGTCTCGTAGATTGAAGCACAAACTTGAAATAATTGAAACAATAAACGTATTAATGTGTAGCTTAGATAGTTAGCTATAGTTACATAGCTTATTTTTAACTATATAATTATACTATTATACTAACTGTAGCTATTACATACCTATAGTATTAATGTATAGCTTGGGTATAGCTAGTTACAACAGTTAGGCTTATTTTTCCCACCTTATCATATAAAAAAAAATAATAAAAAGAGTAAAGAAATTTTTTTTTACGAAAAATCAACTTCTAAACAAGATAGACAAATAGGAGGATAGATAATACCAGATTAATCCAAACAGGAGTAGTAAATAATGTTAAATGACAGAAAATAATAAAAACGGTTTAAGCTTCTCTCAAACGCGTTGCAATCTATTAAACCCACTGCATATAAAGGGTCAGGAACGCAATATCATTTCAAAATAAAACTTTTCATGTAATGCAGTGGGGATCTGAATACAAATTTCAGTAAACGACAAAACCCCGATCGAACCTTTAACTGCTCAGTTTTAGACAGCAAATCCAAAAATGGTGAAATATACAGTGCGTGAGGCAGAGCTAGGGCACTATACAGTTTAGCAAGTACTCACTTACTATAACTATACTTCAATGCAGCCAATTATGCATAGCTGGTGCGGAAACCTGATATGACATATCAACAGTAAGAATAAGGTTATTATGATTATCTGGACCATAAACAAGGCGGAGTTATTTCAGTGAATAAGACTGTATAATCGATTTACCTGCTACATTAACAGATAAAGAAGACATAGCTTTATCAAGGGCATTATAAGCAGGAAATTCAGTCTTAATAGCCTTAACATTTAGTCCTAAGAGCTTATGACCAGAAATAAAAGAATCAAAGTTTGGCTATAAAGAAGAAAGACTTGAACTCATAAGCAGGACATCATCTGCAGAGCAAATCTAACTAAACTCAAAAATATCACAATAAACTCTCCATTAATTTTCCTATTCACAGTGGTCATAAGAATGCTAAACAAAGTAAGACTTAAAATAGAACCTTTCCTGAGCCTCTAATAAGACGAACAGGCCCAGTTAAAATACATTTTCAAGTTCAACCCTAGCAAAACTAGGATTATACTAATATGAAGGCAACGCAATAATATGGTGCGCAACTCCAAAATCATAGAGACAAAAACAATTTTTGATTGGACTACAAAATGGAATGCTGCTAATGTCTTGCTTCTATTCCTGTTCACTGACCGTGTCAAGAAATTCCACAGTCTAGACACTCTCGCCCGAGTCAACCTAAGATCCACTACCAAACCAATGGGTTAGGTTGAATCCTAAATTCTTGGTTCAACCTGCCTAAGACCATAGACTGGCGTCCCTTGTTTACCTCTCATTTCAGGCAATATAATGGTCCTATGTCAATTTTAAATTCTTGGCGTCCCTTGTTTACCTCGGTAAACAGGTTTGACAAACGCTATGAAATCTTTTTGTTTTGTTATTACCCTTTTTAAGTCTTTTTCTCTATTTGGTACTCTGTCTGTGTTCTCTTTAACTAAATAAAGGTCATAAAAGTAAATAAACAAAAGTTTTAAATAAGTAAAGGCTACCTATAAAATAATGCAGCAATGTGGAAGATACAATCTATTAAAAAATAAAACCCTGAAAAATGGGAACAACCAACTAAAAGTTACCTCCAAGTTGAGGACACGTAGTCTTTTTAATTCCGGAAGGAGTTTAGACAAACCCAAGTCAGTAACTTTGAGGCAATGACTCAAATCCAATTCTTCTATAGATCGCTTGAATGATTCTGGTTGAGCTGCAAGGTTCACAAGACCACAGTCAGTAATCTAGAATTAGAAGACAATTCGAAAAAAATTCGAACATCATAATTGAATTTACATCTAAAACCGGTCCAAATTTAATTGCAGAAAAATGAAAAGTACGTGTAAGGATAGATTAAAAAAAGTTGGTTGTTCTTTACACAGTAAAATATAGGGTATTTATACCCTATGTACTATGAACAAAACTCATATACCCATATAATTTGAACGAAACTGCATCCATATTTCTATTTCAAAGGTTTGGAATTTATTTTATACCTGAGAGCAAAAGACCGACAGAAAACAATAAACAGTTCAAAAGATGATATTTTATCATCATTTATCATTATAAAATCTGATAAATAAATTCTATACATTGAAGTATATAGTGACCAAGTTCCTTTTTTTATGCCTTTTGCAATTTTTTGCTATTTGTCAGAACAGCACATCTTGCAAAAGTTTTTGACACAATGGAAGTGAGAGGAGAATTATTTTGTGAAGAAGGATTAAAGATATTACTTAAAGAATAAAAATGCGTCTGGTTGACGCTTTGCAGCAGTCCCAGAGACCTTTCTAAGTATAGCTTAATTATGCCTGTTTCATGTAATATTACGCAAGGATACTGTTTATTATATAATTATTGACACTCCTAAGTTTGTCTAATGTGTGTGCCATGCCATTGAAATATGATTAAGTGGTCTTAATCGGACTGTTTTCACCTGAGTTAACTGTGGCGCCATCTTTTTTTTGCAAAAATTCTAAGTTTAGCTTAATTGTACCTGTTTCACGCAATATAACGAAGGAATACTATTTATAATATAGTTATTAACACTATTAAGTTAGTCTTATGTGTGCGCCATGCCATTCAAATATGATAAAGGAGTCTTAATTGGACTGTTTTCACCTGAGCTGTGGCGCCATCTTTTTTTGCAAAACTCGTAACATTAAATTTGCCCGGAAGAACGCCAGATGACAGACCACTGCCCCAAGAGCTCCTGTCTAACCGTAAGAAGCAGAAGCGATGCCGCAAGCGTGGCGGAAAACGAGGTCAGCTGATGATCCCAGTTATCGTTTCATTAAGATCAACTAGTCTTGCTCCGAAAACCTCACCCCATCAACGTATCCTTGTTAAGATAGACTGTTCTACAAATGCCAATATGCCATCTCTTATTCCCTTCAATCAAGCTCCGGAATGTTCGACTAGTAGTGATCTGCCTCCCCCTCTATTAAGGTCAGTGACTTTTAATTCGAAAAATAGAATGCCGAATTTTCTCGTTATAAACTGCCAGTCATTGTTTAACAAAATGGAAGAATTTGAAGTTATCGTCCGTCAAAATAGTATCCCAGGTATCGCAGTTACAGAAACTTGGAATCTTGATAGGTTGTCAGGTCATATGGCAGGCTATGAAATTTTCCTGAGCACACGTGCTGATCGAGGTGAGCATAGACTAGGTGGAGGTGTTGCCTTGTACATACGGAAAGACATCCCTTGCAAATTATTACCGGAATTATTTGATCCAGCTCATGCAGTAATCTGGGCTATTTGCAAACCTAAATCTCTTCCCCGGCGCTTTTCTTGTATTATAGTCGCTTCAGTATATTACCCGAAAAGTGCAAGAAACCGGGGTGACTTGGTCTTCTACCTCCAAACGACTGTTGATCACCTGAGAAGTATATACAGTAGCCCTGCTTTTATTATAGGAGGAGACTTTAACCAAACCAAGAAGAGTTGGTTATCATCTTGTTTGTCTTTAAAACAAGTAGTACACATACCCACCCACTCTTTGGGGGGCATATTGGACCTTATACTCACAAATTGTGATGATTTTTACTCCCCTCCCTTTTCTCTTGGTCCCGTTGGTATGTCAGACCACAACGCAATTCTTTGGAAAGCAGGAGAGTCTTTACCAAAGCCCAAACTATCCGGTGTCACCGTTCGTCCTTGTACGGAGTCGGCCATCTGTAAATACGGTCGATGGATTGGCACATATGACTTCCCCGAAGTGTATAATACTGGGCTCATGGAAACTAAGGTATCCGATTTCAATGCCACGTTATACAGTCAATACCTAAAGATCTTTACAACAAAATCATTTGTTATTAGTGAATACGACAAACCATGGATATATCCAGCTATTAAATCACTAATAAAAAGAGAGGTCTCGCCTCTACTCCCGTGGTGATATAATCAACGGCAAGAAATTGCGAAATCAAATAGTCTCTTTGGTAAAGAAAGCCAAAGCTCGGTATGGTCGTGAAACCATGCCCTCCCAATTACTTACTTCAGACCCCAAAAAGTGGCATAACGCTGTGAAAAAGGTGGCAGGCCAAGCTTTTGACAGCAGTGTAAAGATCAGCAATGATGGCGGGTCCTTAATCAGTGCAGAAGAAGTGAGTGAATTCTTCACCAAGATCTGTACTACCTATCCAACTATTACGGCTCATGAGAAGTCCACCATACTTGAAGAATGTGAGCCTGAGAACAACATAATAGTCAGTGGGTTTGATGTTTACACGGAATTACGGAAGATCAAACCGAATACATCTTCATACCCTGGTGAATTATGTGCCAAACTGCTACGTGAATATGCAGCCTTCATAGCATTACCACTGTCAAGCATCATTAACGAGTGTTTTGCTTCTGGCTTTTTCCCGTCATAGTGGAAAAGGGCCTATATTAGAATTATTCCAAAAAAGCGCGCCCCTAGTGCATGTGACGATCTCCGTCTGATCTCACTTACACTTTGTTTGGCGAAAGTAACTGAGGCCTTTATACTCAAGTTTCTTCTGAAACAAATTCATGGGCGTATTGATAAATTCCAGTACGGTGGACTCCCCAGGTGTAGTACTACAATCTACCTAGTAGAGATGTTTGACTGCGTCCTCCAATGGCTTGAAAATGGTAGCTGTTTCGTAGACATTTGCGCAGTGGATTTCCGAAAGGCCTTTGACCTAATCCGCCACCGGACTGCAGGCATGAATCTCCAGGAAATGGGGGCCAAACGATGCACCCTTGGCCTTGTACTTGACTTCTTAACTGGCCGAAAACATAAAGTCTTTGCACTCCACGAAAACGATTCGAATTCATCATGGTCAGATACTTCTTGCGGGGCCCCACAAGGCACAAAATTAGCTGGAATAATTTTCCTGGCTGTAATTAATTCCCTGCTTAGCCATCACGACTACCGTTACAAGTTTGTAGATGATCTGTCCATAGTGCTCGCTTACCTGGTCGAAAACACTACCATTAACGTAGCCAAGTCGAAGATAATTCGTTTCAACCCTCTGAAGCGGAATATAGATATGCCTCTAGTCCCTTTCCTGATTGTGAACGAAATAAAAATCTTAGGAGTAACTTTCACTAGTGACTGTAGTTTCAGTGCCCATATTAATTTAACCGTCCACAAGGCTAATGCAAGCCTTCAGACACTTACCAAAATGAGGCGTTTTGGGTGTGATACTAAAAGCCTTCTCCATGCCTACACGTGTTATGTTCGCCCGTTGCTCGAGTACGCGTGCCCGGTGTGGGGTCCATCTGCTATCCGCACAGCGTACCTATTACGCAACATAGAGTGCGTCCAGAAAAGAGCAACAAGGATTATACTCGGAGACCGTGGCATACCCTACGATCAAGCCCTCGCTAAATTAAATTTATCTCCACTTAAAGTCCGGCTGGAACACCTTATTCACCAATTTGGAAAATTCATCCTAGCCAATAAGAGCCACCGATCTTTACTACCCGAACCAGCCCCTCCCAATAGCCGAACTCGATTACGAAATAAACTTGTACCCCCTAAAGTACGAACCAATCGATACCCAAACTCATTTGTGCCTTTTTTCACATCAGTTTTTAATGCTGAGTTGTAGTGTGTGATTTTTGTTTAAATGTATGATTTTTGTGAAAAAACAGAATTTAGCTCTATGCTACGATAGTTTTTAAATATACCGATCTCTCTCTCTCTAGTAAATGAGTCTTTTGAATATGGTAGTTGCGAAGCTACATATAAATTACTGAACATAGTAAAAGTATTTTTTGAAAAGAGGAAGGTACACAGCAATTTTAGAAAACTTCAACAAAACCCCTGTATAGGAAAGATGAATCGCAAGGTAAAGATCTATCGGAAGTAAATTGCTTACAAAAATGATTCAATTGGGACTGAAAATCACATGGTAATGCTTTAAGAGAAGAACAGCATCGCTTTAGGACGAGGAAAGGATGGGTCAGCCAAATGTCCGTATTATATTAATGACTGAGAACTGTCTGTGTTATGAAACCTTTATAGTTCTCAGTTTTTTATAATATTAGCAAACGTTTGATTCAGCCAGCAGAAGATCTTTAAAGAAGGTTCTATCCCTGTATGGTGTACCAAATATAAACATTAAAGTGATAAGTGTAAAACTGACAAGTGATATGTCCAAAAATAAAATTGCAAAGGCTAATGTAGGGCACTGGGTTAGTGGCTAGTTTCGAATTGAACTGGAGCTGAGCAGCGATGCGTTCTATCCCCATTTATATAGATAATTTTGATGAACTTTATCCTAAAGAACAGAGCAAAAGCTTTAGAGAAGTAGGGAACTAAATGGAAAAGTTGAACTCTCCTAGACTAACATTATGCTAAGGATTTGATTGGTCTAGATAAATGTTAAGCAAACCAATAAATTACTGGAGGTTTTGAGAGTATAAGTAATCACTATGTATGCATTATGTATCTACACAGAGAGAGAGAATTACGAACCTCACAGTATCTTAAAGAAAGTTTCTTTAAAGAACAGGACGTAAACGCTGACTCCAAAGATGCGTCAGTCACTTCGTTGCAACTAAGGTCTAAGTCAGTCAGCCCTGCAAAGAGAAAAGAAAATTTAAAAAAAGGGCAAAAAAACAGACACAAAGAGAGTCATACATAAACAACTAAAGCTATAAAAGATTCTGTAAATTATTTTTTTTAATCGGAAAAAATGCCTAAAAACATGTAGAGTAAATTTTAATTTGAAAAAAAAAGGTTCCAACGATGTTCCAGCATTTAAGATAAGAAAAAAGAGGGGCTGTACTGCTTCAACACAATATACCACCCTCAAAATTTTGATATTTTTACAGTTAACCCAACAATTTCTTTTTTTCTTCGACAAATCTTTTCTTCCGATTTCTTTCTTCACTCTTTTGCTAGTTTGAATTGTGTCCTGGTTATTTAAGAACAACACCTGAAAGACAAGGGTCACTCAATTAGTACAATGAGAAGCTTTTATAAAAGAACAAAAAATTTAAGCATGAAAAGCGATGTGTTGAAGAGGGGGCAACCCCCCTAAAAAACGTACAAATTTCTGTTCATTTTCTGTTTCGATATATTCCCTTTTGGTAGAAAGCTTATTTTTTTCTATTTTTGGCACAAAAATAAAAAAAAAGTCAAAAATTACACTTATTCACACAGAAAAAGCATATTATCGTTTTTCTATAGATTTCGTACAAAAACAAATTAACTTGTGGCTAACCGATTGGGCGAAAAATGCTAAACCCTGATTACGCGCAAAAAGTATGCATGTCCAAGCGAAAAGGAATTAAGCTAATTCTCAAATAAAAAAGCCAGTCACAGCAAAAATGACTTGAAAAAAAAAATCCAAGGAGTGGCACCTAAAAAAACAGTTGAAAAAACAAGAACTGTCTTGACGTTGTATAAAAAGCACAGCCAGTCAGCTAAAGTAAACATTCGGTACGAATCTAAGCTATTACTCGAGGTAAAAACTACTTATATCCAAAATGAAGAGTTTCAATTACGCAGTGATCACCATAGGCCTCACAATAAAATAAAATAAATAGTAAAGCTTCAATTCTGATTCGGGCCAAAAAGGGGCTAAGTCTAAGCTATAGACAGATTTGATGCCTTACGATTCACCCGGTAACTCAGGGAGAAGTTAGGAAAGCTTGGAAGTATAGGCATATATGTGCACCCTCTAATGGTTCTGATAGACTCACATCACCAACGCCAAGATCCTCCATCCCTCCTCCATGATGGCTAATATGTAGCTATACAAAAATGCTCATGATTTTATCAAACCTCAAATTAATAAACGTAGTAAATGAAGCATTCCAGTGAATTTTTATTTTAATTTCATTAATTCTTATGGTTTCTCTTTAGCAATGAATGCGTCATCAAGGGGTATTCATGTCTTGGAAACTAAAAAGCTAAATATTTAGTTGTTAAATATTTTTAAATTGACTAAATGGCTAATAATTTCATCGAAAAAAAAAACTTATCACTCAATTACACCTTTGAACATTAAAAACTGTTATCAAACGATCTTTTCTCTTATCTAACCTTAAGTCCTTTAGAAATTAAATAAAAAAAACTAGTTTTTTTAACTGAAAGTAAGGAGCGACATTAAAACTTAAAACGAACAGAAATTACTCCGTATATGAAATGGGTTGTCCCCTCTGCAGTCCCTCGCTCTTTACGCTAAAGTTTTTAATTGTTTTAAAAAGTAGAATTGTGGCAAAGAGTCAAACTTTAGCGTGAAGAGCGAGGGACGGCAGAGGGGACAACCCATTTCATATACGGAGTAATTTCTGTTCGTTTTAAGTTTTAATGTCGCTCCTTACTTTCAGTTAAAAAAACTAGTTTTTTTTTATTTAATTTCTGAACGTTTTTGAATTAATGCATGTTTGATTTTGGCTCTCCGCACATAAATTATTGAAATGAAATTAGTATATTAATTTTTTTTTTTTGGTTAAATGGCTTTCTCTTAGTTTTGATCAGACGATTTTGAGAAATAAGGGGTGGGGAAGGAGGCCTAGCTGCCCTCCAATTTTTCGGTTACTTAAAAAGGCTACTAGAACTTTTAATTTTCAACGAACGTTTTTATTACCAAAAAATATACGTAACTTAAGAATTAACTTACGTAACAAACTTTTATATTTTTCTATTTTTATTATGTGTACGAGGGGGTTTGTACCCTCGTTAATACCTCGCTCTTTACACTAAATCGTAAGTTTTGTCCCAATTCTTTAAGAATGACCCCTGAATCAAAAAGGCCGTAGAATAAATAGTTGAAATTACTAAAAATATTTTTGCATAAAGAGCGAGGTATTTATCTCCTCCTAAATACCTCGCTCTTTATGCTAAAGTATTTTTAGATCCCCTCATATGCGTAATAATCTCTATTCGTTTTAAATTTCAATGCTATTCCTTACTTTCATTTGAAAAACGTTTTCATGTTTATTTTTATAGTAATGCTAGAAAATCCTGCACCCTTTCCATTGAATTTTTCTTCCCCCATGACATATTCCTCAAAGGAAAGATCCTCCCACAAAGCCCTCTCCCATCAACCCCACCCCCAAAACCAAAAAATCCCCATGAAAACGTCTGTACACTTCCCAATAACCATTACTATATGTAAACACTGGTCAAAGTTTGTAACTTGCAGCCCCTCCCCCAGGGATTGTGGGGGAGTAAGTCATTCCCAAAGACATAGTTATTATGGTTTTCGACTATGCGGAACAAAATGGCTATCTTAAAATTTTAATCTCTTGACTTTTGGAAAAAAATTAGCGTAGGAGGGGGCCTATTTGCCCTCCAATTTTTTTGTCACTTAAAAAGGGCACTAGAACTTTTCATTTCCGTAAGAAGGAGCCCTCTTGCGACACTCTAAGACCACCTGGTCGATACGATGACCCCTGGGGAAAAGAAAAAAAAACAACAAACAAACAAATAAACACGCACCCGTGATTTGTCTTCTGGCAAAAAATATGAAATTCCACATTCTTTTAGATAGGAGCTTGAAATTTTTGCTATAGAGTTCTCTGATATGCCGAATACGATAGTGTGATTTTCGTTAAGATTCTATGACTTTTAGGGGATTTTTCCCCCTTATTTCCAAAATAGGGCAAATTTTCTCAGGCTCGTAACTTTTGATGACAAAGACTAAACTAATTGAAACTTGTATATTTAGAATCAGCGTGAAAATTCGATTCTTTTGATGTATCTTTTATCATCAAAATTCCGTTTTTTAGAGTTCCGTTTACTATTGAGCCGGGTCGCCCCTTACTACAGTTCTTTACCACGAACTTTTTGAAAAGAAAATAATTCGGTATTTCGGGGCTTCTGACATTATTACTCCTTTGCGGAAGTTAGGCTCAAAATTGAAAAAGGATTATATTTTTTCTCTGGGCCCCTAACACCTCTTAGTTCGTTTATTTTCCCGTTAGTTTTCACCTGTTTTCGCTTTATAGTTGTGTTATCTCTTAGCAATTCTTTCGTTAGTTGAGTTATGGTTGTGGTATATATATTTTATCGCTCGTATAGTTGTGTTATTTTCAAATTATACTCCATAATAGAGAGGCTCCGAACACCCAGCATTGTATATTAAGCTCTGAATTTGACGTTTTTTTCTACCGTGACCAGATTCGTCCTGCGCCTTTTTCATTGAATTTTTTTCCCCCATGGCATATTTCTCCAAGGAAAGATCCTCCCACATAGCCCCCTCCCTCAACCCTACCCCCAAAACCAAAAAATCCCCCTGAAAACGTCTGTACACTTCCCAATAACCATTATTATATGTAAACACTGGTTGATGTTTGTAACTTGCAGCCCCTTCCCCAGGGACTGTGGGGGAGTAAGTCATCCCCAAATACATAGTTATTATGATTTTCGACTATGCTGAACAAAATGGCTATTTCAAAATTTTAATTTGTTGACTTTGGGAAAAAATGAGCGTGGGAGGGGGCCTAGATGCCCTCCAATTGTTTTGGTCACTTAAAAAGGGCACTAGAACTTTTCATTTCCGTTAGAATGAGCCCTCTTGCGACATTCTAGGACCTCTTGGTCGATACGCTGACCCCTTGGAAAAAAAAACAACAAATAAACACGCACCCGTGATTTGTCTTCTGGCAAAAAATGCAAAATTCCACATTTTTGTAGGTAGGAGCTTGAGACTTCTACAGTAGGGTTCTCTGATACGCTGAATCTGATGGTGTAATTTTCGTTAAGATCCTACGACTTTTAGGGGGTGTTTCCCCCTATTTTCCTAAATAAGGCAAATTTTCTCAGGCTCGTAACTTTTGATGGCTAAGACTAAACTTGATGAAACTTATATATTTAAAATCAGCATTAAAATGCGATTCTTTTGATGTAGCTATTGATATCAAAATTCTATTTTTTAGAGTTTTGGTTACTATTGAGCCGGATCGCTCCTTACTACAGTTCGTTACCACGAACTGTTTGATTGACACTTATAATAAAAAGTGGAGAAGAATAAACTTCTTTAATAGTACTATTAGTATAAGATGTTGTAGTATGGACAAGATATTTGATTTACTGGATTTAGTTCTGTTTAATACATTATAATATTTACTGGTGCTTTTTACAAACAAATTATAGGGGTTTCTATGGATGGTAATGCCAGTCCATTTACAACTGACTTGTTTTTAATCCAAATAGAACATGTTTGGATGAGATATTTTAAAGATTATTTGGATTTAAAATATGATGAGATTATCAGGATATCAAAGAACTATTTACCCAATCGAATCGATTTTGGAACCCAGTCACCAGATATGTCAAGAAGAGTACTTTTCAGATTAGAATATTAAAATTTCTGATGAATTAGTTTTTAAATATATATTATAGCGTGGACGATTTTGATTTTGAAACGATTAATTTACCGTTCCCAGAAATTGATATACATTAAAAAACCTCATTCTTGGCCATATTACTCACAATTACTTAGGTGTGCAAGAACATACAGTAATTTAACTGGTTCTTAAGAAAATGTCAAATCTTAAGCTATGAACTAGTTTCGAGAGGTTAGTCCATGAGCAAAATAGCTCAACAATTTTAAAAAATTAGTTTTTAATATGATGAAATTTTATATTAATAAACAACAAGTTACAAGTATGAGTAATTTTTTTCTAATTTCTCTGTTTTTCTGCCCATTTTGGGCCCAGGCATTAGTTTGCTCCTAACAGAGATTCATCAAATCTTCTTTTGCATGTGTTTTTGATGATTTTTAGCATGCATATATTTCATAATGTTCTTTTGGTAAGCGCCCCACTTTGGGTCAAGAATTTTAAACTCAAAACCCCCTAAAGGCAAGAATTTATTTCTCTTATGAATCCTGTTTTATGGTAATTACTTGAAAATATCTCATTAGATTTACCATGCTTTCACTTTTAAATTTACGACGGCTTATTAGAAATTCTTTTGATAGTAACTCACTAAAATATTGGTCGTTTATCAGGGGATCATGTCAACCACAGAGGCATAGTTATTAGGTTTTTAACCAAAAAAAAACTTTAGAAATACTAAAGAATTTTTTTTCAGACAGCGGAATTCAATTCAGTGGATATTTCAGCCCTATGTCTAAAGGCCGTCTTCAGCAAAACACCAGAAAAAAATATAAATATCTAAATATATAAAAATAAATTGTTTGTGTGGCAACTGACGTCATGTTTGTGTGTCGACTGACGTCATGTTTGTCGACTGACGTCATTATAAGGATTGAGCATTATGCTGTCATGAAGTTGTTTGTCGACTGACGTCATGTTTGTTATGACGTCAAAGGCTTTGTATATGACGTCATTATAGGTATATAAGAAGGCCTTTCAAAGAGAAATTTTTAATATAGATCTTAAAATGACAGAAGAACCTACAATGGCAGATCGAACAGCCGAGGAAGCTGCTCAAAGAGCTAATGCCAAAAGGCTTGCGGCTAATAGAGAAAGTAAGAAAAGAAAGCGTGCCGAAGAATCACAACAATGGCATGAAAACAGGCTTGCAGCTAATAGAGAAAGTATGAAAAGAAAGCGCGCCGAGGAATCACAATATCAAAGAGAAATTTTTAATCTGTAGTGATCAAAAAATCAGTTCCATTTCACTTGAAGTGATTAGATGCAACCTTTTGCTATGTCAGAGGTGGGACAGAATGGATAATCAAGGCCTCTTTTTGTCTATAAGGCATGTTTTTGGCCTGGGAGCGGTCATGTGGATATGTTCGCTCCTTCCAAGCACTGGATGTGAGGTTCAATCCCAGTCACTGCCAGGGAATTTTCGTACCGGTCCATACTTTGGCAGGAGACAAGCAGCCATGCCCATTGCTTGGTTATAATGACAAAAGAAACAGCCGAGGAAGCTGCTCAAAGAGCTAATGCCGAAAGGCTGGCGGCTAATAGAGAAAGTAAGAAAAGAAAGCGTTCTGAGGAATCACAGCAACAGAGTGAAAACAGGCTTGCGGCTAATAGAGAAAGTATGAAAAGAAAGCGTGTCGAGGAATCACAACAACAGAATAAAAAAAGGCTTGAGTCTCTAAGAGAAATCACCAAAAGAAAGCGTGCCGAGGAATCACAAGAGCAACCTGAAACAACCTGGACAGCGAGAGTCAAAACATATCAAAACTGAAAATAATAGCGATGATGATTGGGTTTGGGATTTTGACTTGGATAAGGTCATCAATGCCTACCAGATTTTAGTTAAAAAAAAACAAAGGTTCGGCGATATGTATTTCATAGTGACGAAAGACAAGTCAAGGTAAAACAAACCAAACAACTTGAAAGTGATACCGATGATAAAAAAAAAACGACGTTGAAAGGACTATCGTTTCCCAGTTGCAACATATATCCACATAAATAATAATTTAGTGCCTCTGTTCAAAATAGCAATCGAATTTATGCCTACTGATACGCAACTATCAACGAAGTGGCAATCGTTATGGTCGGTGATTTGTATATGACGTCAAAGGCTTTGTGTATGACGTCATTTTAAGTACATAAGAAGGCGTTTCAAAGAGAAGTTTTTATTAAACTCATCGATGCTACGATGCCCTACAATATCCTATCATTTTTTGGGATGGAGCCGACGGCTATCACTTTAATATTAAATTGATAAATCCAGCCACTAACAAAGAAATGGATAAGAAATGCAGCGCAATGACACATTATGCCTATAGATTAATGATTCGTCATTTATTACATTTATATATAATCCATCTTGGGATTAGATACAACAGCTTTTATATCCTGGACAATCAGCGGTTCATAGACAAGACATTACGGTCCGTGTCTTCCGGCAAAAGTTGCTCTCCTTCATCTCCTACAGAGTTATGGAAGAAATACAAATCGCAAATAGCCGAGAATATACTCCACCGAATACGGCTAGAAAGGTCAGATATGATCTTGGACTCTACTACAGAAATCTATAACTGCACTTTAGTTATGATTGAAGATTTGTGCTTATCTATTGCAAACAAACTTCTCAAGCATTTGGGAATGCCTTCACCTAATCGTACTGCTTCTATTTCTACATGTGTAGAAAGGGATCGTGAACAAAGTTACAACACAATTGATCGATTGTCGTATGCTACAGACCGGGACACCGGGACATAAGGAATATAAATGACGACCGGGACACTCAAAGAGAAATTCCAGACCGGGACACCGGGACGCAAATGACAAGCGGGACACATGGAATATAAATGACGACCGGGAAACTCAAAGAGAAATTACAGACCGAGAAACCGTGACACAAATGACGACGGGGACACAGGGAATATTCGATGAGCAAATACCATCAAAAAGCCCAAGGGCAATGATTAGAAAAATGCGGTATAGATCTGGATACGGATTGTTTTCCCATGGACAATTATATGTTGCATGTTCAAGTGTCGGTAAACCTGACAATCTATTTATATGCACAGACAATGGGCTAGCGAAGGATATTGTATATTCGCAAGTTTTTCGTAGTTAAAAACATAGATATATCTATCTATTTTCACAGGTGGGACACAGGGACACAACTACAATGGTGCGTAACGACTTACGCACGCAGGGGGCTTGGGAGGCACGCGAAGCACCCCAAATAACTAGGTGTTGGTGTGGCACTTCGCGCCACACCAACAGCTAGTAAATATATAAGAGCTACATCAAAATGTGATGTAATTTACTGGCAATTCCTTCCATACAAAATAGCCCTGGAAAAAAATAGCATATTGACCCCTCTTATCATAGTCTTACCCCTCTTTTCATAAGCGGGACTACTGCAATACATATGATGCTTAGATTTTCTTTTCTGGCATTAGAATACCTAGATTTTAAGATTTGGGTTTTAAGCCCATATTCTTCGGGGTCCCAAATTAAATCAATATTACTTTGAATAAGTTGAATGTTCTAAACATCAAGTTGTTTTGAAACTCATGTTGTTTGCAAAGAAAAACTTGTTTTTGTAGACCTCTTTCATGTCTGTTTCCGCAGAAACACTCGTTTTTCAATTTATTCCAGAGCCTCCTTGACTCGGAAACATAATGATTAAAGTTTTAAAACAATTTAAAAAGGAATTTCGGCCCGGTTCTTTCCCAGGAAATAAATAAAAAATTTTGCCTGATGTTCAATAGGACTAGTTTGTGCAAAGGTGGCTTGGTTCTATGTTTCACACTGATTACAGATAAAACTTTGTTTTTAACTATTATGGGCCTTCATAAAGTTATTCCTGGCTTAATAAAGTATGATCTACTTGTGGGCTAAAGAACAATCCTTGAAAGTTTCAAGCCAATAAAATTTAAACGTACCAGTCTTCTTCGATTAAATCATTTTTCTTTTAACGTTGGAAAATTGTAGAATTTATGGTCCCTGCTCGTGGGGCTGTGCGAGTCACGTCATCCTTGGAGGCACATACATTCGATCTATTAACTATTCTGAGAAAAACAAGCATCGGTAAATGTTGGCCTAATGCAATGGATAGCAAAGGGGTAAGGAGGGAAGGAAACTCAGCTGCCAAGAGATATTAGCAGTTTCATTTCAAACCAAACATACCCGCTACAGTACAGCAATATTTTCAATATAATATGTCCAGAAAAAAAAATATAATTAACACTTGGCCCTCTTTTTAGTTATTACCTATGCTTTAACTTTAACTGATAGGATAATTGTTTTGTAGCTCTTATCTTTTTCCTAATTTAGATAGATACTCATAGAAAAAATCCGACAGCTTCACTGGTCAGGGTATAAGGCAATCAACGTGACTTTACCGTGAATGTAGCCTCAGTACAAGAAACCTGCACATGATCTGCACACACTTTGGCAAAACTACAATAAAAAATGAATATACATACTTTTCAAATGGTGAAGCGGAGGTGTGGAGGCGTCAGTTTCCATATGTTTGAGTCCAGTTAAGGCATTGTCACTTAAATTACAGTCTTCCACTCTAAGAACAACCAAATTGACCAAATTAGTAGTTATTTCTCTAAACAAGTTTTCATCCAAAGGACACGACGATAAACGAAGAACTGTCAATTTTAGGAATCGTGAGGCAATGAATCGGACGCACATCTTGACAATGTTAATAGTGGGTTCGGAAAATCCATATAAATCAAACTCTATATCTAAATGTGTCAACAGTATATCCCGTGGTTTATCTAACAATCTTTGTAAAATTGTTGGCTTTGGGAAACGGTTTTCATAATTATCCAGGTAACCTTTTATTTTAAGAGTTCTAAGTTCCTTGAAGTATAGTAAAGACTCTAGCCCCCAGGAATTGGATAGAGAACCTTTGAAATGGAACGTTTCTAATTTTTCCAGATGACGACAGAGCAGGTTGAAAGGTTCAAGAGAATATAAATAAAAGGTATTTATAAATAGATGGACTATTTTGGTTTGGTGAGTAACGATAGCGTTGATTACAGCGTCATTAACAAGGTTAGACTGATATAGGTTCAATGATGTTAGTCGCAAAGCTGGTACTTTTAGCAAACAAACCAATTGATCACTGCTTATAAAAAATTGATCAACACTAATTGAAACAATGGTGGCAAATTTCGGTTTAATTATACGTTGTACTAGATTGTATTTAGGTAGATTTCGACATTCCAAGGCATATTCAGGTATGTAATGCCCCCCCTCCCAACGATAATCACCGCTCCTCCCAGACAGAGAAAGGTGAACTAGTTTTGGCATGAAATTGGTCAATTCTATTAGTGATTTATCAGTAGAATAAGGACTAAACCCACTTCCACTATCCTCAATTTCAAGATGAGTTACGCTTACTAAGTTAATCAAATCACAAACTGAATCTTTGGTACCACCATCACAATCACAACAATCCACAGTCAGGCTCACCAAGGAAGTACAGGAACACAGGAGACTCTCAATTTTTCTTTCATTTAAATTACACTTGTAGAACCTTAGATGATTTACGTGATCTGAAAAAAGCTTCCAACAGTCTAATACTTGTTCCCATTCTATTTCTGTAGTATCCAGGCCAAAGTCCTACACAGAGAGAAAAAATTAGATAAGATAGGACATTGAAGATGAAAAACATCTAACAGAGTAGGTTCGATTCAAAACAGTCCAAACATCTCACGGTTAGCAAAAATTAACAATAACATAGAAAACTCAATTCTTCTTCCATTTATTTTAGAATAGTTGAATCTAAAATGATTTACCTGATATTAAAAAACATTTCAAGTTTGATATATATATATATATATATATATATATATATATATATATGTATACTAGCTGTTGGGGTGGCGCTTCGCGCCACCCCCAAGCACAGTAGGTTCGATTCAAAACAGTCCGAACAACTCACGGCTAGCAAAAATTTACAATAACATAGAAAACTCAATTCTTCTTCCATTTATTTTAGACTAGTTGAATCTAAAATGATTGACCTGATATTAAAAAACATTTCAGGTTTGATATATATATATATATATATATATATATATATATATATATATATCTTCTATATATATAAAAATAAGTTGCCTGTCTGTCTGTCTGTGGATCAGGTGACGTCATGTTTCTGTATCCACTGACGTCATGAAATTAGTTGTCGTCATTTTTGCTTTGACGGTGACGTCATTCAAGATATTTAAGACATATGTTCACGTAGAAATCAATTAATGTTTAAGTTTACAATGACTGATGAACTTACCATGGCAAAAGCCGATGAAGATGCTCAAAGAGTCTATGCCAAAAAACTTGCTGCTGATAGAGAAAGTCAGAAAAGAAAGCGTGCCGAGGAATCAAAAGAACAGCAAGGAAACAGGCTTGAGGCTAAAGAACGCAAAACCACGCAGTTAGATGAAGATCCACCTGGACAGCGAGAGTCAAAACATATCAAAACTGAAAATGATAGCGATGATGATTGGGTTTGGGATTTTGACTTGGATAAGGTCATCAATGCCTACCAGATTTTAGTTAAAAAAACAAAGGTTCGGCGATATGTATTTCATAGTGAAACTGAAAAATAAAGAAGAAAAAGAAAACTGAAAAAAGAAAAAATGTAAAAAACTAAAAAATACTAAAAAGAAAAACACTCAAAGAGAAATTACAGACCAGGACACAAATGACGACCGGGACAGAGGGAATATAAATAACGACCGGGACACTCAAAGAGAAATTACAGACTGGGATACCGGGACACAAATGACGACCGGGACACAGGGAATATAAATGACGACCAGGACACAGGTATTTAAGAATATCGTTCAAAGACAAATTTTTAATTGTAAGAAGACCGTTGAAAGAGAAATTTCTAATTGTAAAATGACTGAAGAACCTACAATGGCAACGGTACCACCATCGAAGTAGATAACCAGTGGGTTGTTCCATATTCCCCATTATTATCAAAAACATTTAATGCACACATAAACGTTGAATACTGTAACTCCGTAAAGGCAATCAAATACATATGTAAATACGTCAACAAAGGCAGTGACATGGCAGTTTTTGGCTTGCAGCCCAAAATCAAAGATTTCGACGAAATCGTACAATATCAGGCTGGAAGATACATAAGCAGTAATGAAGCTGTTTGGCGAATTCTTTCATTTCCGATACATGAACGTAGTCCAGCTGTTGTTCACTTAGCGGAACATTTACAAAATGGTCAACGTGTTTATTTCTCGGAAACCAACGTGCAACAAAGAGCCCTGAATCCACAGGATACAAAATTAACAGCTTTTTTTTCGCTTTGCAAAAATGATTCTTTTGCAAAAAAACTGCTGTATACTGAAGTGCCTTCGTATTACACGTGGAATACTAAAAATAAAGTATTTGAACGTCGAAAACAGGGTAAGTCAGTCGACGGCCAACCTACCATCTTCAAAGATACCACGATAGGAAGACTCTACACCGGTCACCCCAATCAACATGAATGCTTCTTTCTACGCCTGCTTTTGGTGAATGTACCCGGTCCGACATCCTTTGAGTATTTGAGAACTGTAAACGGTACTATACATGACACTTACCGTAGTGCATGCCAAGCTCTGAATTTATTGGAGAATGACCAACACTGGGATAACTGCATCAATGACGCGTGCGAAACGTCAACCCCAAGTGAAATTCGTGCATTGTTTGGCATCATTTTAACAACTTGCTCTCCATCAGCTCCTACAGAGTTATGGGGAAAATATAAGTCAAAAATGTCCGTAGATATACTCCATCGAAAACAGTTAGAGACGTCAGATATGACTTTTGATTTTACATCAGAAATTTATAACTACACTTTAGTTATTATAGAAGATTTGTGCGTACGTATGGCAAACAACCCTCTTCAGGATTTGGGAATGCCTTCATCTAACCGTATCGCTGCTGTTTCGACATGTGTAGAATTGGATCGTGAACAAAGTTACAGTACGAGTGATCTATTGTCGTATGTACAAAATAACATTTCCAAGTTAACGTCGGAACAAAAAGACATTTATGATACGATACTCAATTTCAGGACGTATACAACTACCTGCTAATTTCTGTAATTTAGTGACGTCCAAAAATGAATTAATTGAAAAAGTATTTCCGAATATTCTAAAAAATTATAAAAATAATAAATGGCTAAGTGAAAGAGCGATTCTCGCACCCAAAAATATAGACGTCCACGAAATCAACAATATTGTTTTGACCAAGATTCGAGACCAGGCAGTCCTTTACAAGTCAATCGACACAGTTTTGGAACCAAATGAAGCGGTTAAGTATGCATGTTTGTTTGTTTGTAAAAAGAGTGTTTGCATATGACGTCATTATTAGTACATACGGCTTTGTATATGCACAGATAATGGGAAAGCCAAGAATGTTGTATATTCGCAATTTTTACGTAGTTTAACTCCTGCAGACGAAATGAATGCTTGCCTGAAAAATTCTAATTTATGGGCACACGTAAAAATATTAAAATTAACTACAAATATGCGTGTCCGATTGCAAAACGATGACTCTGGTCAAACATTTTCAGATCAATTGCTGGCAATTGGAAACGGAAAGCTCCCAGTAGTGGGAAAGCCAAAAATGTTGTATATTCGAAATTTTTACGTAGTTTGAAACACATATATAAATCTATCTATATTCACAGGTGTAACACAGGGACACAACTACAATGGCGCGTAACGACTTACGCGCGCGGGGGGGGCTTGGGGGGCACGAAGCGCCCCACCAACTAAGTGTTGGGGTGGCGCGAAGCGCCACCCCAACAGCTAGTATATAAATATATATATATATATATATATATATATATCAATTCTTCTTCCATTTATTTTAGACTTGTTGAATGTGATCGTTGAACGTGATCTGAAAAAAGCTTCCAACAGTCTAATACTTTTTCCCATTCTATTTCTGTTGTATCCAGGCCAAAGTCCTACACAGAGAGAAAAAATTAGATAAGATAGGACATTGTAGATGAAAAACATCTAACAGAGTAGGTTCGATTCAAAACAGTCCGAACAACTCACGGTTAGCAAAAATCTACAATAACATAGAAAACTCAATTCTTCTTCCATTTATTTTAGACTAGTTGAACCTAAAATGATTTACCTGATATTAAAAAACATTTCAAGTTTGATATATATATATATATATATATATATATATATATATATATATATATATATATATCTATATATATAAAAATAAGTTGTCTGTCTGTGGATGTGTGGATGGATGTGTCAGGTGACGTCACCTGAAAAAACTGGATCAGGTGACGTCAAAACTGAAAAAACTAAAAAAGGCAAAAACTACAAAAAAAACTAAAAACTAATAAAAAAAATAAAAAAGCTAAAAAACTAAAAAAACTAAAAAAAGGCAAAAACTACAAAAAAAAACTAAAAACTAATAAAAAAGCTAAAAAACTAAAAAAACTAAAAAAAGGCAAAAACTACAAAAAAAACTAAAAACTAATAAAAAAAAATAAAAAAGCTAAAAAACTAAAAAAACTAAAAAAACTAAAAAAAAGGTAAAAAACGAAAAAAACTAAAAACTAAAAAAAAACTAAAAAAAAGGGAAAAAACTGAAAAATAAGCTAAAATAAAGGTAAAAACCAATAAAAAACTAAAAAAAAAACTGAAAAAACTAAAAAAAGGCAACAACTACAAAAAAAAACTAAAAACTAATAAAAAAAGTAAAAAAGCTAAAAAACTAAAAAAACTAAAAAAACTAAAAAAAGGTAAAAAACTAAAAAAAATAAAAAATAAAAAAAAACTAAAAAAAAGGAAAAAACTGAAAAATAAGCTAAAATAAAGGTAAAAACCAATAAAAAACTAAAAAGAAAAAAAGGAAAAAACTAAAAAAAATTTTCATCTAAAAAACTAAAAAAAAACTAAAAAAGGTAAAAACTAAAAGAACTAAAAAAGAAAAAAATAAATGACGAAACTCAAAGAGAAAGCGACCAGGACAAAAGGAATGTTCGATTAGGCAATCAACAAAGCACCGGAAGCACCGGGACACAGGGAGTATGAATGACGACCAGGACATAAGTAAAAAAAAAAATTAACAAAACTAAAAAGAAGTTAAAAACTACAAAAAAACTAAAAAGAAAAAAAAACTAAAAACTAATAAAAAAACTAAAAAATCTAAAAATCTAAATAAACTAAAAAAGAAAAAAAAAGGAAAAAAATAAAGGAGAAAAACCAACGGGGACACCGGGGGAAACAGGGGGATATAAATGACGACCGGGACAAAAAAACTAAAAAGAAAAAAAACTAAAAACTAATAAAAAAACTAAAAAATCTAAAAATCTAAATAAGCTAAAAAGAAAAAAAAGGAAAAAAATAAAGGAGAAAAACAAAACTAAAAAACGAATGTATATACAGACCGGGACACCGGGATACAAATGACGACCGGGACACAGGGAATATAAATGACGACCGGGACACAGGGACACAACTACAACGGGGACACCGGGGGAAACAGGGGGATGTAAATGACGACCGGGACACCGGGACAGGGAATGGTCGATTAGCAATCACCATCAACAAAGCTCAAGGGCAATCATTAGAATCATGAGGTATAGATCTGAATACAGATTGTTTTCCCATGGACCATTATATGTTGCATGTTCAAGAGTCGGTAAACCTGACAATCTATTTATATGCAAAGACAATGGGACAGCAAAGAATGTTGTATATTCGCAAGTTTTACGTAGTTAAAACCATATATATATATATATATATATATATATATATATATATATATATATATATATATATATATATATATATATATATATATATATATATATCTATCTATATTCACAGGTGGGACATAGGGACACAACTACAATGGCGCGTAACTATTATGGCGCGTAACGACTTACGCGCGCGGGGGGGCTTGGGGGGGGCGCGAAGCGCCCCCACCAACTAGGTGTTGGGGTGGCGCGAAGCGCCACCCCAACAGCTAGTATATATATATATATATATATATATATATATATATATATATATATATATATATATATATATATACTAGCTGTTGGGGTGGCGCTTCGCGCCACCCCCAAGCACAGTAGGTTCGATTCAAAACAGTCCGAACAACTCACGGTTAGCAAAAATCTACAATAACATAGAAAACTCAATTCTTCTTCCATTTATTTTAGACTAGTTGAACCTAAAATGATTGACCTGATATTAAAAAACATTTCAGGTTTGATATATATATATATATATATATATATATATATATATATATATATATATATATATATATATATATATATATACTAGCTGTTGGGGTGGCGCTTCGCGCCACCCCAACACCTAGTTGGTGGGGGCGCTTCGCGCCCCCCAAGCCCCCCCGCGCGCGTAAGTCGTTACGCGCCATAATAGTTACGCGCCATTGTAGTTGTGTCCCTATGTCCCACCTGTGAATATAGATATATATATATATATATATATATATATATATATATATATATATATATATATATATATATGGTTTTAACTACGTAAAACTTGCGAATATACAACATTCTTTGCTGTCCCATTGTCTTTGCATATAAATAGATTGTCAGGTTTACCGACTCTTGAACATGCAACATATAATGGTCCATGGGAAAACAATCTGTATTCAGATCTATACCTCATGATTCTAATGATTGCCCTTGAGCTTTGTTGATGGTGATTGCTAATCGACCATTCCCTGTCCCGGTGTCCCGGTCGTCATTTATATCCCCCTGTTTCCCCCGGTGTCCCCGTTGTAGTTGTGTCCCTGTGTCCCGGTCGTCATTTATATTCCCTGTGTCCCGGTCGTCATTTGTATCCCGGTGTCCCGGTCTGTATATACATTCGTTTTTTAGTTTTGTTTTTCTCCTTTATTTTTTTCCTTTTTTTTTCTTTTTTAGTTTATTTAGATTTTTAGATTTTTTAGTTTTTTTATTAGTTTTGTTTTTTTTTTTCTTTTTAGTTTTTTTGTCCCGGTCGTCATTTATATCCCCCTGTTTCCCCCGGTGTCCCCGTTGTAGTTGTGTCCCTGTGTCCCGGTCGTCATTTATATTCCCTGTGTCCCGGTCGTCATTTGTATCCCGGTGTCCCGGTCTGTATATACATTCGTTTTTTAGTTTTGTTTTTCTCCTTTATTTTTTTCCTTTTTTTTTTTCTTTTTTAGTTTATTTAGATTTTTAGATTTTTAAGTTTTTTTATTAGTTTTTAGTTTTTTTTTCTTTTTAGTTTTTTTGTAGTTTTTACCTTCTTTTTAGTTTTGTTAGTTTTTTTTTTACTTATGTCCTGGTCGTCATTTATACTCCCTGTGTCCCGGTGCTTTGTTGATTGCTAATCGAACATTCCTTTTGTCCTGGTCGCTTTCTCTTTGAGTGTCGTCATTTATTTTTTTATTTTTTAGTTCTTTTAGTTTTTTTTAGTTTTTTGGATGAAAATTTTTTTTAGTTTTTTCCTTTTTTTCTTTTTAGTTATATATATATATAATATATATATATATATACTAGCTGTTGGGGTGGCGCTTCGCGCCACCCCAACACCTAGTTGGTGGGGGCGCTTCGCGCCCCCCCCAAGCCCCCCCGCGCGCGTAAGTCGTTACGCGCCATAATAGTTACGCGCCATTGTAGTTGTGTCCCTATGTCCCACCTGTGAATATAGATAGATATATATATATATGGTTTTAACTACGTAAAACTTGCGAATATACAACATTCTTTGCTGTCCCATTGTCTTTGCATATAAATAGATTGTCAGGTTTACCGACTCTTGAACATGCAATATATAATGGTCCATGGGAAAACAATCTGTATTCAGATCTATACCTCATGATTCTAATGATTGCCCTTGAGCTTTGTTGATGGTGATTGCTAATCGACCATTCCCTGTCCCGGTGTCCCGGTCGTCATTTACATCCCCCTGTTTCCCCCGGTGTCCCCGTTGTAGTTGTGTCCCTGTGTCCCGGTCGTCATTTATATTCCCTGTGTCCCGGGTCCCGGTCGTCATTTGTATCCCGGTGTCCCGGTCTGTATATACATTCGTTTTTTAGTTTTGTTTTTCTCCTTTATTTTTTTCCTTTTTTTTTCTTTTTTAGCTTATTTAGATTTTTAGATTTTTTAGTTTTTTTATTAGTTTTTAGTTTTTTTTTCTTTTTAGTTTTTTTGTCCCGGTCGTCATTTATATCCCCCTGTTTCCCCCGGTGTCCCCGTTGTAGTTGTGTCCCTGTGTCCCGGTCGTCATTTATATTCCCTGTGTCCCGGTCGTCATTTGTATCCCGGTGTACCGGAGTTGTGTCCCTGTGTCCCGGTCGTCATTTATATTCCCTGTGTCCCGGGTCCCGGTCGTCATTTGTATCCCGGTGTCCCGGTCTGTATATACATTCGTTTTTTAGTTTTGTTTTTCTCCTTTATTTTTTTCCTTTTTTTTTCTTTTTTAGCTTATTTAGATTTTTAGATTTTTTAGTTTTTTTATTAGTTTTTAGTTTTTTTTTCTTTTTAGTTTTTTTGTCCCGGTCGTCATTTATATCCCCCTGTTTCCCCGGGTCGTCATTTATACTCCCTGTGTCCCGGTGCTTTGTTGATTGCTAATCGAACATTCCTTTTGTCCTGGTCGCTTTCTCTTTGAGTGTCGTCATTTATTTTTTTCTTTTTTAGTTCTTTTAGTTTTTACCTTTTTTAGTTTTTTTTAGTTTTTAGTTTTTTTAGTTTTTTACCTTTTTTTAGTTTTTTTAGTTTTTTTTTAGTTTTTTAGCTTTTTTATTTTTTTTATTAGTTTTTAGTTTTTTTGTAGTTTTTGCCTTTTTTTTAGTTTTTTTAGTTTTTTAGCTTTTTTATTAGTTTTTAGTTTTTTTTTGTAGTTTTTGCCTTTTTTTAGTTTTTTTAGTTTTTTAGCTTTTTTATTTTTTTTATTAGTTTTTAGTTTTTTTTGTAGTTTTTGCCTTTTTTTTCTCTTTGAGTGTCGTCATTTATTAGTTTTTTCCTTTTTTTTTTTTAGTTTTTTATTGGTTTTTACCTTTATTTTAGCTTATTTTTCAGTTTTTTCCTTTTTTTTAGTTTTTTTTATTTTTTATTTTTTTTAGTTTTTTACCTTTTTTTAGTTTTTTTAGTTTTTTAGCTTTTTTACTTTTTTTATTAGTTTTTAGTTTTTTTTGTAGTTTTTGCCTTTTTTTAGTTTTTTCAGTTTTTTTTTTTAGTTTTTTATTGGTTTTTACCTTTATAGTTTTTTTAGTTTTTTAGCTTTTTTATTTTTTTTATTAGTTTTTAGTTTTTTTTGTAGTTTTTGCCTTTTTTTAGTTTTTTCAGTTTTGACGTCACCTGATCCAGTTTTTTCAGGTGACGTCACCTGACACATCCATCCATCCATCCATCCACAGACAACTTATTTTTATATATATAGATATATATATATATATATATGTATATATATATATATATATATATATATATATATATATATATATATATATATATATATATATATACATATATATATATATATATATATATATATATATATATATATATATATATATTATATATATATACACCTAGTTGGTGGGGGCGCTTCGCGCAACCCCCCAAGCCCCCCCCAAAAAACATATATATGTTTTTAACTACGTAAAACTTGCGAATATACAACATTCTTTGCTGTCCCATTGTCTGCACATATAAATAGATTGTCAGGTTTACCAACTCTTGAACATGCAACATATAATTGTCCACGGGAAAAACAATCCGTATTCAGATCTATACCTCATTATTCTAATAATTGCCCTTGAGCTTTGTTGATGGTTATTGCTAATCAAACATTCCCTGTGTCCCCATCGTCATTTATATATCCCCCTGTGCCCCCCGGCGTCCCCGTTGTAGTTGTGTCCCAGTCGTCATTTACAGTCGACAAACATGACGTCAGTCGACACATACGTCCCAGTCGTCATTTGTGTCCCGGTGTCCCAGTCTGTAATTTCTCTTTGTGTGTCCCGGTCGTCATTTATATTCCCTGTTTTCTTTTTCTCCGTTTAATAAAATAAATGTAATAAATTTCAGTTTTTTTCCTTTTTTTAGTTTTTTTTTCTTTTTCAGTTTATAGTTTTTTATTAGTTTTTTTTTCTTTTTAGTTTTTTTGCTGTTTTTACCCTTTTTTAGTTTTTTTTCTTTTTTAGTTTTTTTTCTTCTTTTGTATTAATGCTAAAGCCAAGGTTCGAACCTGGAACCTCTCGGACCTAGAACCTGGAACATAACGCTTTACCAACTCAGCTACTTGGGCTTGAATACATTTACCTTTTTTAGTTTTTTTTTATTTTATTTTTATTTTTTTTAGTTTTCTTTTTCTCCTTTATTTGTCAGTTTTTTTCCTTTTTTTAGTTTTTTTATTCTTTTTCAGTTTTTAGTTTTTTTAGGTTTTTTTATTTTTTTTTTATTTTTTTAGTTTTTTTAGTTTTTTTAGTATTTTCTTTATAGTTTTTATTTTGTAGTTTTTATCTTTTTTAGTTTTTTTTCTTCTTTTGTATTAATGCTAAAGCCAAGGTTCGAACCTTGAATCTCTCGGACCTAGAACCTGGAACATAACGCTTTACCAACTGAGCTACTGTATTTGTATTTGTATCGGATTAACGACGCTTCTTGACTACTAAGGTCCCTGCGTCGGCCCTGCAGTGCATTCCTGCAGCATGGTTCGATCTCTGGGTCCCGTATTACCACGCTAAGGTCAAACCCACTGCGCCAACAAAGGTAGTTATATAACTGAGCTACTTCGGCTTGAATACATTCGTTTTTGAATTGGTAAGTGATGAAATAATTCAGACGTCATATGCGGACAGTGACGTCACTCGACAGACACACAGACAACTTATTTATATATATATATATATATATATATATATATATATATCTATCTATCTATATCTATATATATAAAAATAAGTTGTCTGTGGATGGATGGATGTGTCAGGTGACGTCACCTGAAAAAACTGGATTAGGTGACGTCAAAACTGAAAAAACTAAAAAAAGGCAAAAACTACAAAAAAAACTAAAAACTAATAAAAAAAATAAAAAAGCTAAAAAACTAAAAAAACTATAAAGGTAAAAACCAATAAAAAACTAAAAAAAAAACTGAAAAAACTAAAAAAAGGCAAAAACTACAAAAAAAACTAAAAACTAATAAAAAAAGTAAAAAAGCTAAAAAACTAAAAAAACTAAAAAAACTAAAAAAAGGTAAAAAACTAAAAAAAATCTATATATATAAAAATAAGTTGTCTGTGGATCTGTGGATCATGGATCAGGTGACGTCACCTGAAAAAACTGGATAGGGTGACGTCAAAACTGAAAAAACTAAAAAAAGGCAAAAACTACAAAAAAAACTAAAAACTAATAAAAAAAATAAAAAAGCTAAAAAACTAAAAAAACTAAAAAAAGGCAAAAACTACAAAAAAAACTAAAAACTAATAAAAAAGCTAAAAAACTAAAAAAAACTAAAAAAAAAGGCAAAAACTACAAAAAAACTAAAAACTAATAAAAAAAATAAAAAAGCTAAAAAACTAAAAAAACTAAAAAAAGGTAAAAAACTAAAAAAACTAAAAACTAAAAAAAAACTAAAAAAGGTAAAAACTAAAAGAACTAAAAAAGAAAGAAATAAATGACGACACTCAAAGAGAAAGCGACCAGGACAAAAGGAATGTTCGATTAGCAATCAACAAAGCACCGGGACACAGGGAGTATAAATGACGACCAGGACACAAGTAAAAAAAAAAATTAACAAAACTAAAAAGAAGGTAAAAACTAAAAAAAACTAAAAGAAAAAAAAAACTAAAAACTAATAAAAAAACTAAAAAATCTAAAAATCTAAATAAACTAAAAAAGAAAAAAAAAGGAAAAAAATAAAGGAGAAAAACAAAACTAAAAAACGAATGTATATACAGACCGGTACACCGGGATACAAATGACGACCGGGACACAGGGAATATAAATAACGACCGGGACACAGGGACACAACTACAACGGGGACACCGGGGGAAACAGGGGGATATAAATGACGACCGGGACAAAAAAACTAAAAAGAAATAAAAGCTAAAAACTAATAAAAAAAACTAAAAAATCTAAAAATCTAAATAAGCTAAAAAAGAAAAAAAAGGAAAAAATAAAGGAGAAAAACAAAACTAAAAAACGAATGTATATACAGACCGGGACACCGGGATACAAATGATGACCGGGACCCGGGACACAGGGAATATAAATGACGACCGGGACACAGGGACACAACTACAACGGGGACACCGGGGGAAACAGGGGGATGTAAATGACGACCGGGACACCGGGACAGGGAATGGTCGATTAGCAATCACCATCAACAAAGCTCAAGGGCAATCATTAGAATCATGAGGTATAGATCTGAATACAGATTGTTTTCCCATGGACCATTATATGTTGCATGTTCAAGAGTCGGTAAACCTGACAATCTATTTATATGCAAAGACAATGGGACAGCAAAGAATGTTGTATATTCGCAAGTTTTACGTAGTTAAAACCATATATATATATATATCTATATTCACAGGTGGGACATAGGGACACAACTACAATGGCGCGTAACTATTATGGCGCGTAACGACTTACGCGCGCGGGGGGGCTTGGGGGGGGCGCGAAGCGCCCCCACCAACTAGGTGTTGGGGTGGCGCGAAGCACCACCCCAACAGCTAGTATATATATATATATATATATATATATATATATATATATATATATATATATATATATATATATATATATATATATATATATATATATATATATATATATATATATATGTAATATATATATATATATATATATATATATATATATATATATATATATATATATATATATATATATGTCAGCATTTGGACAGTGTCTGATTTCGGACATCCATTTTGAAAAAGAAATTACCTTTATTTGGGAGTAAAATCATATTAGTCATTTTTTTTTCTACATTTAAACTTAATAAATGTTACCCTAACAGCCTTGCATATTTAAATAGCCGTATTCAGCCACATGCCTCAAGTAAGATACATGTTATTTTTCATTTATTTATAAAAGTACCGAATACCATTAAAAAAGAGGTTCATAACACTTTGATGACTTTGATTACCTAAGCACTGGATCATAACAGCAGAAGATTCAGTCACTTCCACAATCATTGAGACTACCCTTGACAGGATTTGCTTGCAAATCTAACTACTTTCATTCAGACTTGGATTCTAATTCAGGCGACTAATTCGTTCTGATAACAAGAGATCGCCTCTGATAACAAGAGATCGCCAAGTCAGATCGACGGCCTTTAAAATTAGGTTAATTTTATTTCAGCTAATATGTCACCATTTTAAAATTACAATTGCCTGAACTATAATACACTTTACCGTTCTGATAACAAGAATTCTAAGTCAGACCGACGGCCTTTAAAACCAGGTCACACAGCTATACACAAAACAAAATCATATCCCATACCTTTTCTGCCAGCCTTTTCGCGCTCTAAAAATTCCAAAGTGTCGCAAAATATGTCGGTGAAATATGTCAGAAACCAGTAAAATACATAAATTACGTAAAATACCAATTTTACGGGGGTCCGTACAATTACGGTAAAATGCGTAAAATACCCAATTTTACCTTGACCAATTTTACGAGTTACAACACTAAATCAAATACAGAAGATTATTACGTGCTAGGGATTTAACATTTACACCCTTTAGGCTCCTAAAAAAAAACCTTAGCTGGATATCTTTAGATTTTAGTGAGACAGTGAGTCAAAATAAGAATAATAGTGTGTTCTAACGAAGTGTAACCAATGAGCGATTCAGCTCAATAGTAACCGAAACTGTAAGAACCAGAGTTTCGGTAACAATGCACACATTAAAAGAATAAAATGTTTATGGTTATTCAGACTATATCAAATAAATAAGCTTATTGATACCTATCGAAAGTTGAAAGCCTAAGAAAATTTGCCCAACTTTTGACAGAGAGGGGAAACACCCTGAAAAGATCAAGTAATCTTCGTGGAAACCCCACCATCACATTCAGCATATCAGAGAACCAAGCTGAAGAGGTTTAAAGCTCCTATAAATAGAAACGTGA
>NC_088879.1:14953861-14991593 GCF_032884065.1 Artemia franciscana | reverse complement strand
CGTTATCAAAAGCCCCTTTTATGTCGAAAAAAATACATAAAGGAAATTTCTTTTTTAAATTATTATTTTCAACAACAGTGACAACATTATCTACTGCATCAACTGTACTTTTCTCCTTACTAAATCCAAACTGCAAAGTAGAAATCCAATTCTTTTCAGAACTTAAATTATACAGTTTATGCATTATTACTTTTTCAAATACTTTACCTAAATTTGAAAGTAAACTAATAGGGCGATAAGAACGGGGACTCCCATCACTTTTCTTTCTTTTTTTCAAAATAATTATCACATTAGCTTTTTTCCATTCCTTAGGAAAATAACACAAATTTAAACATGCATTTATGATTTTTAGAAAAGACAGTGTTATCACATTAATATTTTTTTTCAAAACAAGATTTAAGATTCCATCTGGACCTGGAGCTTTCATTGATTTCAAAGAATCAATAGCATCTTTTAAAACATCAGCATTAATTTCATCTACTCCAGAAGTAACATTTTGAACTTGTTGTCTCACATCAGAATGGAACATATTATCATTAACACTATCATCTTTTTGGAACCACTTTGCCAAAAGCTCATCACCTGCTTCATTCAGTGATGAACTTCTGCTACCATCATCTTTTAACACATTCACAGGCTGAATACATCCGCCATCTGACTGACATATCTTGTGAATAGTTTGCCATGGATCAAAGCTAGCTCTTTCTTCACAAGACTTTTTCCAATCTTCTCTCTTAGCTCTTACAATTTTATATTTATAATCTTTAAGGGAATTTTTCATACTTACTTCACTTTCTAAATCATCTAAAATTTTATAAATTCTCAAATTCCTTCTATAAATGTGCCTTAATCTTGTCAATTCCGGATTCCACCACCTAGCATACTTTTTTGATCTTTTACTACCAAAAATAAGCAGGTCGAATCAGCAGTGGCATCAGAAATCACCTTTCTAAAACTTTCAACAGCCACATCTATCTCTTGTACAGACGACACAGGAAGCGAATACACATCATCTATTCTACTAAGTAAAACTGAACTAAATATTCCCCAATCTGTTTTACTATAATCATACTTTTGAGGGAAAGTTTCTACACCTTGCACAGCATCTAACACTATTACAAAAGAAATATAAAAATGATCAGACAATGACGGGGTATCCGAAAGAACCGTCCATTCCTTATCAAACTGAACTAGATTAGAACTTACAGCTGTGACATCGGGGCTAGAATAGCTGACGTAATACGTCGGCACATCTGGGTCATTTATAACAACTAAATTCTTATTAGCAAAATAATCTTCTAATTCTTTTCCTGTTCGATCACTATTGCAATATGTCATCCAAATCGGGCTTTTAGCATTAAAGTCACCACCAACAACATGATTACTATGATTACTTAACCTATCAGTCACAGCTATTACATCAGATACTGACTGAATTGATGGGGGACAATATATTGACGGTACAATAACTTTATGACTTGGCAAATAAATAGACACAGTTACACATTCATTAGACGAATCATCATAATTAATATCTGCACGATAACATTTTTCAATTAAAACAGCTGCACTAAAAAATCTCCTATCGTAATCAATATCCGAGAAACAATCGTATTCTCTTGGAATACACGAAAGCTTTCCGAACTTATTAACATAGGGTTCCTGCAGCAGAACAACATCTGGCTTTCTTTCTGCAAGGGTTTGTTGTAACTGCACCATTGCATGGAAAGAATGCTGCAAGTTAATCTGGATGAAAGACTATGATTTATTCACATCATTTACACTGCCTGATTGCAACATTATTGACCCTCGTCATACAGAATCCTGTCTTTCAGTTTTGCTATAATCTTTTGTGCAGTTGGGCACTTTTTAATTTCGTACGACGCATGCGGGCTTCCAATGGTCTTGCTATGGTGACAAGCACGGCACGATGGGCGATCAGAAAATGATTTTCGGCCATCAATAAATGAATGGTTACCCATGCAAAAAGAGCAGCACTGCGTGCCTCTGTACTCAGTTGCTCGGTGGCCATAAAAGCAGCAATTTGAACACTTTATTAGGAACACATAGTCTTCACAGCGCTTCAACAAGAAGCCAAGTTTCACGTGACCATTTAACAGGATGGACTTGCAGAGTTTTGGGCTAACTTCAAGTACGACATTAGCTCGGTTTCTATCTTTCCACAACATTGTGACAACTTTCAGTAGGTCACCATGATCAACCATATCTTTTACATTATCGTTGCTTCGCAAGAGCTCTGTGTGGAACGATTCGGCATCTTCACACTCCGTGACGTCGTATACGATTATTCTCGGCAACTTTTTCTTCACTTGCACAGCTTTATATTTTGTAACCTCTACTTTCTTGTTAAATGCAGAAATTGCCTCTTCTGCATCGGACTCGGAACCCAGTTCAAATATAATTTTTCCGTTCTTCGCAGGTACTGTCTTTTTCACAGCAAAATTTTTACTGTCTTTGTCGATAGCCTGGTAAAAACTTTTGGTCAGCTTTTGTAAATTATTACGGCCCAGATGTTTATCCCTATTTTTGTCATATTCTACGGGCTCAAGAATGACCGAATAAACGTTTTGGCCACGTACTGCAGATGCAAACGAACGGGATGAGGTCAAAGTCGGCTGTGCAACTCCAAGCATAGAAATGGGTGTTTTATTTAGGTCTCCAATACGTTCTTGCAGTTTCACAATTATTGGCAGGTGGCGATTCTCTCTACGAAGTGCTTCTGAGTTCTCTTCTATAACATTCTGATGTAGAACGAGGATCCGGTCGCATATTTCTTTGACTTTGTCCTTCCCGCCAGGGACTTTTTTTACATTTCCGAAAACTTCTTTCAGCAGACCTAATAACATAGAGACACTTTTTTTGTTTTTCGACGGGACAAAGAATTTCGTCATCATTTTGATTAGCCGCATCAATGCCCGAAGCCATTGCCACTGTCAATTGGGAGAAAGTGAGAGTCAAACCCGGTTATCAGTAACCATGTTCATTTCTCGGATCTCCAATATTCACAAGATTGTTTATTTTTAATTTTTTTATTTGTACGCAGATTAGTCTGAATAATGTGAAAGATCTTTAGGTGTCCCGTTCTGCACTTAATTGTCTACAGTGTGATGTGATTCTTAACACTATTCACAGCTGAATAATGAACATACGCATTTTCCCGCAAATCCCATCACAAAAGAGGTCTTCACACCTTGAAAGCAAAACTGAGACTCTAAATGGGTAGATTTTCCAAGATATTTCTTGGAAGATTTTCCAATATACACGCGGCGGTATCTTGGGTCTTTCACCCACGCAAGTGAACATTCATCAAAAAGAAATGCATTGTTTATTGTATTCTTTTTAGTTGTTTTGGTAGAAGATGTGAGTTCTTGAAGTCACCATACATTTCAAACATAGCTACAACAGGTGTGCATTGACAGGTATTGACAACATACTTTGACCCCGAATCCCCAATTTGAATAAAGGTCCCATTGGGGATTATAGCGAAAAATTTTTTAACGGATTGCAGACAAAAAGAAATTAGCCCCCGCTCCCAGTCAAAATCTGAGGTTTATTTGGCTCCCTCTCCAATATCTCTTGAAAGTTTCAACTTGATCGGGGGGAAAACAGATAAAATAGAATTACGTGGGAGACATATTCTTCACTAAGGAAATGCTAGTGTATTCCGTCTGATGTTTGACTTTGTACTAGTCCACATTGCGGTTTAATTCAAACTTGACTGCCTACCTTACTTCGATTATGTAATTCAATCGATGACTCAGTGTTTTGTTTATATGCTAAAAACTTAAAACGGAAAAGACGAATAACTTACTGAGAGTTTCACGATGGGAATGAACTTAATTACTGTAAGTTCTATTTTGAGGGTTGACCATGAAGTTACCAAATTTATCACCAATGTCAAAAATAAAGAGACACATATTTCTTTCATCCAGGAAGTGCAACGTGCAGACACAAAACAGGGTTGTCACCAATCTGCAAATAAAATCATCAACACGTTGATAAAAAATCTATCATGAAAAAGAATGACGCAACTGATTCTTCTTGAAATTGCCAGCTTTCTTCTTGTAAGCAGTGAAGATGGTGCTTTAGTATGATGGTGATAAGATGGTGGTTAGTATATTTGTATGGCAATTACTACTAAATTTTGATGATAAACCAAGTTAAATTCCTGTTTACTTTTAATTCTCGTAAGCAATTCTTACCAACACGAAACGAAACAGCAAAGTATGCGAAATTATGATAAAAGAAAAAATATTGCCCAAGAAACTCAAAATGCATGTAATTTAATCAATAGTTAAACCCATAAAAAATCGTAAAAAATGTTGTTGTTAAAAAAATATATATTACGTGCGGTTTCTCGTATTCCTTCAGAATATACATGGTGATAATTGCTTGCAGTAAGCATTTATAGTTAGGAAGGAAAACATATTGACGAGTTCAAGATTTAATGATTCTTCTTTTTTTATCTTGAGAAAGGAAGTGTTTGGCAGGATGAGACAGATTTTCCGTTAGAAATGATATATTTAATATAAAAATAACGTATTCCTGATACTGAAAATGCAATGTTCGGAATCAGACAGCTGGTCGCTCTAGTTAAATCTTGTTGAAATCAGAGTCATCAAACTGTTCCTGGCAGCGAACTATAAGAAAAGAATGCGTCATCCCAATAATAACCAAAACTCTAACAAAGGAAACTCTAATAACAATTAATACGTCAAAAGGATTGGCTGTGTATGCTGATTCAGAGTATATTCAATTCATTAAGTTTAATTTTACTCATCAAAAGCAAAGATCCTGAAAACATTTTCTGATTCTTGAAAAAAGGGGGTGGGGACATCCTTAAAAAGTTGAGTGATCTTGAAGTAAATCATGCTTTTACAGTCAGCATATCAGAGGACTATACTGTAGAGGTTTCAATCTTCTTTGAGATTTTGTATGTTTGCCTGATTTTATATTGTTTTTTTCTTGGTGGTGATTGTATCGAACCAATGGTCTTAAAAAATCGGAAGATTTTTTAAGACCATTCAATATCCACTCAGGTCATTCAATATCCACTCAGGTCCGTCTGAGTGGATATTGAATGTTCTAGTTCTCTGTTTGGGTGACCAAAAGGATTGGAGGGCAAATTTGCCCCCTCCCATGCCCTTTTTTCACAAATACATCCCATCAGAATTTTCAGATGTCTGCTTGGCTCAGCACAGTCGAAAGGTCAAATTACTATTTCCAGAATTCACCTATTGTTTACATAAAGCATCTTTTCTCTGAAAATTTAGAGAAAATTTCACTGGGGAATGACTTCCAAAGGTGGAATTTTCTGCACGGGGGAACGTTCTGGGATAAATTTTTCAGAGAAAAATTTTGCATGGGTAAAGTTTTTTAGAATTCGTATACGAAATTATATTTATTTTTCTTACTTTCTCTTTGGCTGCTAAATTTTACATGTGGAGAGAGTGATCTGAAGGAATCGTCCGAGAGTAATTTTTAGCGGGGATTGAATTATCTGGGGGGGGGGGGGTGTTTCTGTAGTTTTTCTGCAGGACGAATTTTCCTTAGAATTTTTTTTTCAAATGAAGGCAAGGAGAATTTTGCATGTGGACCTGTCTGGAGAGGACTTCTAGCAGTGAGGGGATTTTACGTGGGGTAATTTCTCCTTGGGGGAGTTTCCTACAGGAAGAAGTTTTCGTGGAGGGAATCTTGTCGGAGAAATTTGCCACGGAGGGGGTGGTAGGTGTTGACCTGATCTGAAATACGATCCGAAATTAAATAAATAACAAGCTTTTTCAACTGAAAGTAACGAACAGTATCAAAACTTAAAACGAACAGAAATTATTTGGTATAAAGGGGGACTTCCCCCTGTTTAGTCCCTCGCTCTTTACACAATGCTTTGACTTTTTAAACCGATTCTTTAAGAACGATTCCTGAAACACTAGGGCCGTGTGTTTCGAATGTAAAGCTTATTTTAGGCGAAAACTTTAGCACACAGAGTAAGGGATTGAGAAGTGGGAAGTCCCCTCCTGTACAGAATAATTTCGCTTCGTTTTAAGTTTAAATGTTGCTTTTTAATTTCAGTTGACAAAAAATTAGAGAAAAACTTTTTTTATTGAATAGAAGATAGGAGCACATAATTGAATAGCTGGAACATATGGAATACCAAGGCTTTGACTAAGTCTGTTGTGTTACCACGTCGGAATCAAGTAATGTGCCCGGTTAAGACTCTCATAACTAAACAGTGTTGCCCAGTTTTTGGTTATGTATGGATGACACAAGTTGCACGTTTTAACCTATTTTTCACATGATACCTAATGTTCTCTTGAGGTATAGTTTTAAAAATAACAGTTCAATATGAATAAATCTTTTTATTTGACAGTTAAGGTCCCAGGGGCTTCTTGCTGTCCGGTTCTAAACCGACCTAAGTGCCTCGGTGTAGACTTCAGAAGATATGTCGGTCTCCGTCCTGCACTGGTATACGGGATCATTGCTTTTCATGAGGCCAAAATAATTTCAATGGTTTGAAAAACATGAAAATTGGAGCTTGGAATGTTACGACGTTAAAAAATGACTGACGTATCGACATTTTGACTGACGAATTCAGACGGTTTGAAATGGACTCATTAGGAGTTTCAGAAACCCATATCCAAGGAGTAGGAAGCATGACATCAGGTGACACTGAATTTGTTTGCTCAGGCAGGAAGGATGGGGTACATAAGTAGGGAGTAGGGCTCATGATGCATAAGGAAGCTGCTAAGTCTTGTTTAGGCTGGGAAGGTATCTGGGCTAGTCCCAGTTAAAGAGAGGAATGGGGCCAAAATCAGAGATAAGGAAAGGGTTAGAGAAAGATGGGCGGAACATTTTGAAAATGTGCTAAACCGAGATGCAGTTGCAGGGAAAGATATAGATGAAAATGGAAAAGTTTGTAATGCCTAGGATGTGAAGGAAGATTTGTTTTGTGAGGAAGAATTAACGACAGAACTAAAAGGATTAAAAAATAATAAGGCTCCATGTGCTGATAGTGTTGTAAATGAGTTTCTTAAGTATAGGGGCTCTGAAGTTGGAAATAAGCTACTGAAGATTATGAATATGATTTTTGAAAAAGGCGAAGTGCCTAATAATTTTAAGAAAACTCTAATCAAACCACTGTATGGGAAAGGTGACAAGAGTGAGTGTCGTAATTATCGAGGCATTGGTCTGGCCTTTCTAGGTAGCAAATTACTTAGTAATATGATAACTTTTAGATTGAGAGATCATGTAGACAAAGTTTTAAGAGAAGAACAGTGCGGTTTTAGAAAAGGTAGAGAATGTGTCAACCAAATTTTCACTCGTAGGTTAATAATTGAGAGGTGTCTTCGTTGTCAAACACCTTTGGTCACCAGTCTTATAGATTATGAGCAAGCGTTCGATTGTGTTGATAGAAGAGCTTTAGCAAAGGTCTTATACTTATAGGATATACCAGACAAACACATTAAACTGATTTGTTCTATGCACGAGAATAATAATGCTGCGGTTAAAGTAAGAAATGAGATTAGTAGTTGATTTTGTGTTAAATCAGGAGTTAGGCAGGGTTGTGTTCTATCCCCCTTTATATTTTATATGAATCATTTTGATGAATTTGTCTTAAGGAGCACAGGAAAGGCAATTGGAGACCACGGAATCAAATGGGGAGGGAAAACTCTCCTGGACTTTATGCTGATGATTATGGTGGAGATTATGCTGATGATTTAAGTATATTAGATGAAAGTGTGAGCAAAGTGAATGAGCTTTCAGAGGTTTTGTGAGTTCAGGGTGCTAGAATAGGTTTAAAAATGAATTTTAAGAAGACTAAGTCACTAAGGCTAGGAATAAGTAAGGATGAAAATATGACGTTTGGTAATGAAAAGATGAATCAGTTGGGCAGCTTCACTTACCTTGGCAGTATTACTAGTAAAGAACGGTGGGAACGGTGAAGACGTTAAAAGTAGGATACCCAAGGCTCTGGATGTTTTATTTACAGTTGAAAAAAGTTCGGAAGAATAGGAAGATAATTCTGCAAACCGATTAGAATATTGGAAGTTACAGTGATGACAGTAGTCTAATATGGCTCTAAAGCATGGATGCTCCAAAAAATAGATGAAAATTTACTAGATGTTTTCAAGTGAAATTGCCTACGGATTGTTCTGGGTTCCCGCCTGACTGACCGTACTTCAAACAGTAGGTTGCACGAGAAATATGGTTCAATCCTACTTCTTAGGGTTATAATGAGAGAAAGTATGAGATGGCTAGGCCATTTTCTGAGGATAAAGGAAGACAGATTGCCGAATATTTTCCTTTTTGGCCAGCCATCTAGGGATAAACGGAAAGCAAGTCGTCCTCATCTGGGGTGGTAGGATGTCATGAATAAACATTTAAGGGAAATAGGAACTTCCTGAGAGGGTGTAAAGAGGGAGGCCTTGAATAGATTGAGCAGAAGGATGAGTGACCGTAGGTGTGTTGGCCTCAGGCGGCTTGGTGCTACGGTGAGTTTTTAGTATTAGTAGCAGAAAAAAACAAAGCAATGCCAAAATAGCGTCAAATAAAAGCATTTTTCTCTATTAAACTGTTATTTGTGCATCATAGAAAGGCAGTGTGGTCTTCGAAAATATCTACATGGTACAGTTTATGGTCAAATATACTGGCACAATGTATCTGAAAGCGTTAGAACGCTGATCACTACAAGGTTGCCTATTGCCCAAAAAGTTACACTTTCTCCTCTTCCACCTTAGTCTATTCAGAGCTTTGCTTTTGTTCAAAGCTTCAGAGACAACTTTTTTTATTTGGCCCAAGATGGATGGCCAAAAAGAGCAATCTTTGGCAGTCTCTTATCCTTCACCTATAAAACTTGTTCCAGCCGTCTATATGTTTCTTTCATTATAGTCTTAGGAAATGGGATAAGGTCACGTTTTTAGTTAAGCTTTTGTTTGACTTATAGTTACTTATGCTGATACTTAAAATTATCCTTAAACAGTTCATCTGCAAAAAATTTATTTGGAAAAAAAAAAATCTTGCTCTGCTTTTTGAAATGTACACGATTCATAATCATTATTGATCCCTGTCTTTAGTGTAGTTTCCACTATTTTAATCTTTGTTCGTAAATACATCTTTCTACTTTTCAAATTATTTTTCAACTACGAAAAATACCCCGGTCTTTGGCTATTCTTTTTTTTACATCTTCGCTGTATTTACCATTTTCACTAATAACAACTAAATAAAAATTTATTTTTTCAACTGAAAGTAAGGAGCAACATCAAAACTTAAAACGAACAGAAATTATAAAATATAAGAGTCCCCTCGTCAACATTTCACTCTTTACGCTAAAGTTCAAATTTTGATCCAATTCTTTAAGAATGACCCCTGAATCGTTCGGTTAGAATAAATAACTCTTCTGAAAGAACTAAAAAAAGATTATTTTTATTTTTCTTTCAGCAAAGCATGACTAACACTTGCGCTATAATTTGAGTAAAGGGAACAGCTTGTCAGTTCATATATCTTGTAATCTCTGTTCGTTTGGAGTTTGAGTTGAGTATCAGTTTTATTTCGGTAAGCTATGTTATAGGTTTATTTTATTTCATTTTTTATTAAGACCAATAAGTATTTCTTTTACTTTTAGTTTATTGTTCATTATAATTTTTGTCAGTCTGTTTCTCTACTCGAAACATAGTTTCTTTTTTTAGTTCTGTTTAACAAAACTTGTTATTTTTATTTAATTATAATAATGTTGGAGTTCTATCGACTCGCCTCTCAGACGGCACAAGATATTGCGACTTCCGTTCAAAGAAGCCCTCTCCAGACATTTTTCGATCGCTGCTTCCATATAATAAAGGCTGGTAAGAAATTGGGGGGGGGGATTTCGACGCATGATTTATGTCCCTTTATGACATATGTCATAATGGGATCAACCAACTTGTGTTTCCCTTTCAACCTATCTTTTGACAAATATATGTAAATAATGTACTTCTTGTCTGTCTTGTTGACATAGCAAAATTGCATTGAAGCAATTAATCTTTTTCTGTGGAACCAAAATGGTACACTTAATGAAAATCGTAATATTTCATTCCTCGATAATCTTTTTTGTTTTTGCTGCTTTTTATTATCCCTCGTCTGTGCAAGAAAGATTTACAAGCAATAAAGTCGAGATGTCTACTTACCAGACAAGTAATTTTCGTTAAAAGAAAAATCGTTAAGACAAGGGTCAGACCCAATCAAAAATCATAATTTCTTGGAAAGTTTATTCTAGTTAAGACAGGGGATTCGACTTAATTCTCATTCAACTTTCCGTGTGACAAAAGCGATAGATAAAACAGTTATTGTCTATTTAGTTGCCATAGCACTGGTGCATCGAACGATATGTTTATTTATTTTATGGCACCCAAGTGGCTTCCCTATGCTTCCGCATTTACATGCTTACCAATCTTTGCAAACAAGATTTACAAGTAATAAGGTCGAGGTCATAAGTCAAGCAAGTAATCTTTATAGGGGTCTCTGACATAAATTTAATAAAGTTGGTATTTCAAAAGAGGATGATTTCTAAAGAGTTTCATAACACTTGCTTTGTTAAATACTAAATCACTGGTTCTATCAATTGTTGAAAATTATTGCCTTCTAATAGTCAAAGAGGTTGCTGTGTAGACTTCCAAACAAGAAATTTTACTAATGGGAAGATTAGTAGTGAAAATTTGTATATACGCTTGTTAAAGACGGTGTGCAACTATTTAACCCATGAGCCATAAAAAAAAAAGTTATTATGAGGGATAGCCAGAGAGGTATTTTGGGGGAAGCAGCTCTGCGAGCTTTTTTATTTGGGGATAGTGCAAGGTTAAACTTTTTAGAGAAACGTTTGCGGTTTAGATTACAGCAGCAATGGAATAGGTAGCAATGGAATGCAATAAGCAGCAATGGAATAAGCAGCAGCAATAAAATTTCTTCAGAACATTGGCTAGACCAAAGAGTGAGGGAAACTTAGGAAAGCGTAAGTTGGCACTGCTGTAGAAAAGAAAATCATCAGAATTACCTAGCGTTTGGCATTTTGCTCCTATTTTAGCCAGTTTAGGTTGTTGTATACTTGTGTTCCCAAGCACTAAAAAAAAATTATATATATATATATATATATATATATATATATATATATATATATATATATATATATATATATATATATATATATATATATATATATATATATATAGAAAGGCTAGCAGAATACTATCGCCAGCAGGCCTATTAGCTTAAAGTCAAATAGGCTAAGGATTTGGCAGGCTAAGCTAAGCAGCAATTTTGGCATACAATTATAATTAGAAAATACAGATTTATTATCACAAAAATACATCTTTAATTCTATAATATTTCGATCAATTCTGTCATTTATCCAATTTTCGGCTTTTTTAGTCAGCAACGCTAGTAGTTTTTAACCGCTACTTTTTTATGTTAAATCGCTTAAGAACCAACTCTTGACTCCTTTGCGGGTCACTTAACGCTCTCTTAACTCTTTGGGTTAGGCCAGTTATCGACAACCCATGTAGTTTAAAAAGCAAAGAAAAAATTATTAAAAATTCCAATTTTGGGATGATCGTTAACATCAAATAGCTAGCAATCGATATTTTTTTTTTATTTATTTATTTATTAATAAAAAACTTGATTCTGTTGTATTGATTGTTTATTGATTTCGAATAAAACATATAGCCGCATACTTAGGACTACATCATACGAAAGCTGTCACTGGACTATAGCATATCAAACAGTTCGTGGTAACGAACTGTAGTAAGGAGCGACCCGGCTCAATAGTAACCGAAACTCTAAAAAACGGAATTTTTATAACAATAGTTACATCAAAAGAATCGAATTTTGATGCTGATTTTAAATACATAAGTTTTGTTAAGTTTCAACTTACCCATCAAAAGTTTCGAGCCTGAGAAAATGTCCCTTATTTTAGAAAATAGGGGGAAACACCCCTTAAAAATCATTGCATCTTAACAAAAATCACACCATCGGAGCAGCGTATCAGAGAACCGTACAGTAGAAATTTCAACCATCTATCTACAAAAATATGGAATTTTGCATTTTTTGCCACAAGACAGATCATGGATGCGTGTTTATTTGTTTGTTTTTTTGTTATTTTTTTTCCCCAGGGGTGATCTATCGACCAATTGGTCTTTTTTAACCGCTACTTTTTTATGTTAAATCGCTTAAGAACCAACTCTTGACTCCTTTGCGGGTCACTTAACGCTCTCTTAACTCTTTGGGTTAGGCCAGTTATCGACAACCCATGTAGTTTAAAAAGCAAAGAAAAAATTATTAAAAATTCCAATTTTGGGATGATCGCTAACATCAAATAGCTAGCAATCGACATTTTTTATTTATTTATTAATAAAAAACTTGATTCTGTTGTACGGATTGTGCACTGATTTCGAATAAAACATATAGCTGCATATTTAGGACTACATCATATAAAAGCTGTCACTGGACTATAGCATATCAAACAGTTCGTGGTAACGAACTGTAGTAAGGAGCGACCCGGCTCAATAGTAACCGAAACTCTAAAAAACGGAATTTTTATAACAATAGTTACATCAAAAGAATCGCATTTTGATTCTGATTTTAAATACATAAGTTTCGTTAAGTTTCGACTTACCCATCAAAAGCTACAAGCCTGAGAAAATGTCCCTTATTTTAGAAATAGGGGAAAACACCCCTTAAAAATCATTGCATCTTAACGAAAATCGCACCATCAGATTCAGCGTATCAGAGAACCTTACAGTAGAAGTTTTAAGCATCTATCTAAAAAATTTGGAAATTTGCATTTTTTGCCACAAGACGCATCACGGATGCGTGTTTATTTGTTTGTTTTTTTTTTGTTATTTTTTTCCCCAGGGGTGATCTATCGACCAATTGGTCCTAGAATGTCGTGTGAGGGCTCATTCTAACGGAAATGAAAAGTTCTAGTGCCCTTTTTAAGTGACCAAAAAATTGGAGGGCACCTAGGCCCCCTCCCACGCTCATTTTTTCCAAAAGTCACCGGATCAAAATTCTGAGATAGCCATTTTATTCAGCATAGTCGAAAAACCTAATAACTATGTCTTTGGGACGACTTACTCCTCCACAGTCCTCGTGGGTGGGGCTGGAAGTTACAAACTTTGACCAGTGTTTACACATAGTAATGGTTATTGGGAAGTGTACAGACGCTTTCAGGAGGATTTTTTGGTCTGATTTTTTGGATGGGTTGAGGGGTGGGTGTTATGCGGGGGATCTTTCCATGGAGGAATTTTTCATGGGGGGTCGAAAATTTCCATGAAGCAGGTGCAGGATTTTTTATAGCATTTTTTTAAAGAACAATGAAAAAATATGAAAAAGTTTTTTCAACTGAAAGTAAGGAGCAGCACTAAAACTTAAATCGAACAGAAATTATTACGCATATGAGGGGTTCACCTCCTCCTAATACCTCGCCCTTTACGCTAAAGTAACCTTATTAATTTCAACTATTTATTCTACGGCCTTTGTGATTCAGGGGTCATTCTTAAGGAATTTGGACTTTCCCCTAAAGTTTTTTACTGTTTTAAAAAGTAGAGTTAAGAGAAAGAGTCAAACTTTAGTGTAAAGAGCGGGGCGTTGATGAGGAAGCAGCCCCTTTCATGTACAAAGTAATTTCTATTCGTTTTAAGTTTTAATGTCGTTCCTTACTTTTAGTTAAAAAAAATTTGTTTTTTTTTATTTTTTCTTAAACTGAGAGCTCGTCTTCGAGCTATTTTCTTTCATTTTTTGCCCGGCAAGCTCCAAGTACAACTTCTCTCATAAGTAGTTTGATAGCAAAAGGGGATGGGATAGGTGTGACAGTAGAGCAATAATATTGCTCACAGGTCTAACATAAAATTCTTTTGAATATAAACCGCTAACAAAACCTAAAAATACACTCGGGTCAAAGTGTGGGCAAAAATTGTGTGGAGTACACCAAATTTCGAATTAATTGTGTTGACTGGTTCGTAAACAGAAGTTTATTTTTGAATTATACTTATTTAATATTATTTAATTAATATTATATTTGTTTCTTGTTATTTCTTTTGCAACTCGTTTTTATTGTAGGAAATGCATACTATAGACTCATAAAGGGTTCTCAAGAGCCGCGTCTTGACGGTAACACAATTGTATCTGGCTCGCGAGAAGTAGTCTACCGACCGCTGAGCTAGTTTGTACCTAAACAGGGGAGGTCGGGGTCAAACTGGACAAAATTGGGCGATCACAAACATCTCGTTCACTTATGGATGAAAAACCGAAATTTATGTTCTCTTGATACCTCTCGGAATAAGGAATGCTTGAGATATGCTTCAGATTTTTTTTTCTCCGAATTTCCTCAAAATCTGTATTTATAGTTTTGACTAGTGTGTGAGCCAAACCCAGGGGCTTGAACTGAACTAGCTAAAAACAATTGCCAAAAATTCACTGGCCAATACAGTTTTTACTTTGAATATAGTTGCACAAAATTATGAAAAGTATAAGTTTAACAGTTTCTACAAATGTGTACAACTGTATTCGAAGTAAAGATTTTAGAATTCAGAGGAACAAGCAAAAAATTTCTACCATTATACTTACAGCTTAGCAGAACAACCTGCAAAGTGCCAGGAAAAAAAATTGATCTACCTAAAACTTTTTTTGCAGTTTAAACTTTTGGAAGGATCAATCAACCAAACTAGGAAATCTTCCTTGAGACATGAAGGCTAGATGGCACTCTTAAGAATTGTTGTAGAATTTTTACCAAATGGTGTCTGAGTAATTGAGGATGTTCGGTTCAACTCACGGCCAGCTAAACCCTGACCTCAACAGTATTTAGTTCCATTGCAATTGAACCCTGGTTGAACCTCATGCACCTGAATCCATATAACTTAACCCTCCATCAAATTAACCACCTGTGAAATCAACCATCGTACAACTAAACCCTTCTTTAACTGAAGCCCATGCAACAGAACCTTCGTTTAAACTATATTCAACCGAACCCTATGCAACTCAACTATCATTCATGTCTCTATTTTGAAAAGTGTTTTTTTTTATTAATTTCTGCTCACTTTGACTTTTAAGATCATTCTTTGCTTTACTTCAAAAAAACTTTTTTGGGGGGATTTTTTTTAAGTTAATTTCTATTTATTTTTCACACAGTTTTAGTATTAGTCAATCTTAAAAATACTTGTAAATTATTTAACTTTGTCAGCTGAACTAAAATGTTGAATAGTAACTAAAATCTTGAGCAAGATTTATATTCTGAGTTAAAATGTTCGATTAGCTCCGGTTTTGCGAAAAGGTTTTAAATAGCATCTCTGTTACAAAATGTGAGGGAGGAATTTTTATTCCAGTCAGTTAAAAACCCCATAGTTTTCCTCCTCTATTAGGCTGAAGGCATCCCAATCACCCTATCTTTAGGTATCCTTGAATATACTATTGTTTTCACATACCATATTATTAAAAGATCTTTTCCACATTCTACTTTGTTACAACTGGTTGTTTGTTAGTTTCATAATATATATATATATATATATATATATATATATATATATATATATATATATATATATATATATATATATATATATATATATATATATATATATATATATATATATATATATATATATATATATATATATATATATATATATATATATATATATATATATATATATATATATATATATATATATATATATATATATATATATATATAAAAATATATATATATATATATATATATATATATATATATATATATATATATATATATATATATATATATATATATATATATATATATATATATATATATATATCTGAAGTAAATGTTAATTCGGAAGGTTTTTATAGCGACCACTTGCCCATTTCCGTAGCTGTTCCTATGTTCAACGGGATGATAAATGGCGAAACCGGAAAATGTAGGAAAAACAGATCCATCGCTGTTTCAGTGAGTTAATGACGAGGTAATATTTCATCTCCTCCAGGTAAATTCAAGTTGAAGTGAGCCAGAGATCTATCTTCAATTAAATATCTATTGTGCAGAGACAATTCATGTTTTGAAATGTGCAGGGTCCGTGGCAGTAGCTGTTAAGAGTAATAGAGTAAAAACCGAAAAATGCGGCTGGTCTTCCAACCCTCTACTTCAAAAAGTGTGCTCTGACTCGAACTTTTGGCTGAGAATCTGGAATGAGTGTGTCAGACCGAGATCCGGCGTTTTGAATTCTGTTCGTATATTTTGCAAACGCATACGAGATCCTGGTCTAGGTCTGCACAAAGCAGAGGTGAAAATTAATAGTGCTTACAAAATCGCTGAAGCTACGTCCTAGTCCTTCTGTTGTTCTGAGCTCTGAAGTTATTCCCGGATGTGAGTGGGTTAGTCATTTTTCTGAACAATTAAAGTGCCCTGATAGTAGCGATGAAGTTGAATTTGATAAAGATTTTGAAAGTATTTTACAGACGAACCCGTAAACGGACAGGATTGTTGTCTAGTCTGATATGATTAAAGATATAGTAATAAAACTGAAGAAAAAATCCTCGTCTGGATACGATGGGCTTTGTGTGCGATATTTGGAATTGGGTAGTGCCTTGTTATTTGAGCATTTAGCCTTTTTATTTCAGATGATAATTTGTTCGAGGGTTGTGCCTGATGATCTTTGTATTGGGGTAATTATACCAATTTAAAAAATGGTAAATCAAGCTTTAGCTGTAATTCGTATCGTCCTATTACGGTGTCGAACGTATTATCAAAAATTTTTGAGCTCTTGATTATCCGTAATGTTCAAAGGATTTGTAAGATGCCCCCCTTCCAGTTTGGTTTTCAACGGGGGCTTAGGTGCTTCCAGGCACTGAGATCCCTTTGTTAGGTATTGGAAGATTCTGTTGGGAAAGGAGGAATTTTGGTTGTTAGTGCGTATGATATTACTAATGCCTTTGGTTCATTGATTCATTCACAGGTAATGTTGGAGCTGATTAGGCGTGGGGTTGCAATTGATTTTGTCGGTCTGCTGTTTTATTTGTATCGCCACCTAAAGATGCGCCTGAAAAAAGAGGGGTCAACCCGGTTGATATCCCTGTGTACATAGGTATTGAATAGGGCACAATTCCGTCACCGATGGTGTATAATAATGCTACACTGCCAGCTCAGGATAGCATACCGATTTCGTGTGTTGTAAAAGCGATAACGCGTCAGTATTATGCTACACAGATGACTTGCTAAACTTGAGTCGGTCAGTGTCTAGTCTAGAGGAATTTTAATGTTATTTCGAGTGAATTTAGGAAGACTGGTTTGAATCTTAACGCTGAGAAATCCCAAGTTCTTCTGTTTAATTGCCCGTCTGAGCTGGCTTCAACTTCAGTGAATCTTGGTGGAGTATTCGTTGCCCCGTTTCAAGAGCTTATTTACCTAGGTCTATCTATTGGAGATTTAATATCTTCAACAAGAAATTTACTGGTGGCTAGAACTGAAAAGAATATCCGGGCTGCTTATGCTTCTTTAGTGCTGTCGCAAACAAACATGACAAAAAGCTCCTCGGGAAAATGTATAATGCTGTTGTTCTTCCCCATGTTTTGTACTTAGCTCTGTTCACAGTTATTCTGAATGAAAGTGATAAGAAGCAGATTAGAAATATATTTTTTCCTAATGCGAAGTTTCTTCTGAGTGTTCCGATGCGGTCCCATAACACCGTACTGAAATAATATTACGGAGTTCTCGACCCGATAGTACAGCTGGATAATTTATGTGTAAATTTGTCGTCATAAGAGGTTTGCCACTCTTGGGGCGGTTTATTTTTTTGAAAAGTCTAGTTTATTCGTGTTTTTATATTGTATATATTTGTTCCTATTTTTGAATGTGTCTTTCTTTTTCTTTTTTCTTCTTTTTGATACTCCATCGCCATGCCTTTGTATATATATATATATATATATATATATATATATATATATATATATATATATATATATATATATATATATATATATATATATATAAGCTAATATTGGTTGAAATTAGCTTAAAATTTATTCTTTAAAAGTTAATTATAGACGTAGAAAGCCCAATTTGTAATTCACATGAAAAATACCTTGTTTCGGATTTCTTAATGCAACCTTACGGAAATTTTTACGTACTGCTGAAGACAAATCAAGGGTGTTAACTGGGCATTGTAAATTCACTGATATTATGCAAATTCACAGACTTGATATAATATCGCATGTAATTGGTCAAAAAGCGCGTTGAACCCTTATCATCAAGCTTCTTTAGCAGCGAATTTGTCACAACAGCCATTATCTCCAAGAACCAACTTTACTTTCAAATATAGATGGCGTAAAGGTATGCAAAAACTAAGTGAGAAGAGTTTCTGTAAGTCAAAAATTTCTAATGCTGCACCACATGATTTACAGAATGTATTTGCAGCATAAATTAGGACTCGGAACACCTTTTGTTTTTATGAAGTTCCAACCTCCACCTTTCCCTAAGAAGATTTAATGAAAAGAAAACTTTTACTTTGTCTTTAACGCAAAAAACATAATATCAGATTATCCTTTGAGTACGGTTCTTTACAACTTGGAATACCAAAAAAAAAAATAGTTAAAACTTATGTGGAACTTTTAGTTACAAACCTATATTTCTCGGAGTACTTAGAGTCTTGCAAGTAAGGATGGGGTAAAAGTAGGAGGTTAGTAAGATTGTGTCGTTCGTCAGGAGCTGTGCAGACCGAGCATACTTAACCTACCCCCCTCTCTCTAGCTAAAAATATCAATAACATCTAAAATAGAAAAAGATATACCGCAAAAAATATTTAGAAACTGTAGTGCTCCTCTCATTTAGAAATATGAAAAAGCGAACAGAACATTTTACAGCCATCCAAAAGTAAACAAAAAAAATCCCTGCAACCAACAGTTTTTGAGCTAGTACACAACACCTGGTTATCCATATAGTTGTATCAAATGATAACGTGTGCGATATCGAAGATTACTACCACTTAATTTATCCTTGCTCAAAACAGATCAGTTGTTATCGCGAATCTAGCAGCTGCACGCTAAACAAAACTCTTATTTTTCTAGTGGTTAGGGTTTGATTCGGACAGCCCCTTCCCATTCAGTATAATGTGACAATTTTAGTACCTAAGTTAGGCTCTTGTTTATTAAAATAGCTTTTTAAAGCGAAATGTTTAGCAGTAGACGAACTGCAACTATTCTCAACTTCCTTTATTTTCATCTTTTCCTATAGCTTCTCAATTAAAGTACTTTTTCCTTAGTATTAATGCATACTTCTCAAGGTTGTATCCAGGGGGAAGGGGGTTTGACACCCACCCCTTGAAATTTTAGTCTGACTCGTCGAAACGTAATCAATAAAAACAAATTTTTGATGTGTTTTTTAAGGTTTTTTTGTAAACCCCCACCCCTCCCGAAAAAACCTTAGAAACGACCTTGCTGTTTCTATTTGCATTTTGTTAGGACGCTAATTTCAGTTGGAAGAGATAACTGACCTCAAGATAGACTGAAACTATTTTCAGCTTCCCTCTCAAGTCATGATCTTACCATCAACGTAGCCAAGTCGAAGATAATTCGTTTCAACCTTCTGAAGCGGAATATACATATGCCTCTAGTCCCTTGCCCGATTGTGAACGAAATGAAAATCTTAGGAGTAACTTTCACTAGTGACTGTAGTTTCAGTGCCCATATTAATTTAACCGTCCACAAGGCTAATGCAAGCCTTCAGACACTTACCAAAATTAGGCGTTTTGGGTGGGATACAGAAAGTCTTCTCCATGCCTACATGTGCTATGTTCAATAGTCGAACTCAGTTACAAAATAAACTTCTACCCCCTAAAGTAAGAACTAATCGTTAGTTCTCCCAATAGTCGAACTCAGTTACAAAATAAACTTCTACCCCCTAAAGTAAGAACTAATCGTTACGCCAACTCATTTGTGCCTTTCTTCACATCAATTTTCAATGCTGAGTTGTAGTGTGTGATTTTTGTTTCAATATATGATTTTGTAAAAATAACTAAATTTAGCTGCGCTACGATAGTTTTTAAATATACCCATCTCTCTCTCTCCCTCTCCCAATTTCCAATTTTCCCAATACAGCATAATGTAGTTTTTATTATTAAACTGGGAAAAATGTCAAGTGTTGCCCAACGTCAGATGGCGTTGAGGTTCTTTTTTTTCGACATTAGTGCCAGTTTCAACCCTTGTAAGTAACTCATACTCTTTTGCCTGAATTTGTAGGTGTGGGCCATTTCAGAATGAGAGATATAAATTATTGATTATAATTGGTTTTTCGACCATTATGAAGGTATCGGTAGCCACTGTTTTTTTGTTTTTTTTTTATAATTTTCCATGTTCATTTTCTTAAGTGTCCCGGGAAGGTATTTTGTCGAGCACTTTGATTAAAAAGGGAATAGAGGTCATCCACCTCATGGTTTGCAAAGACATTCTTAGTAGACCCCAAAGAATGACGTATTTTTGTCAAATCCTATGGAAGGGCAGACCTGGAGCCCAATTTCCCAAATCAAGTGAAAATTACAGAGACAACTGAAAACGAGCCATTTAGCAATAGTAAGGGTAAAGACGCTTCGGGTCAGAAAACTGACCCGTTTCAGTGGGTGCTTGCACGAAAAAAAATGATACGACAGCCCTTGGTCATCCATCTCTCAACTTCCAAGGGGACCCTCAATACCCGTCCCCCTAACTCAGCCCCCCCCCCAAAAAAAAAAAAAAACAAAACAACGGAAGCAGAAAAAATGAAAAAACGAAAAATAAAAAGAAACTTAAAAATGAAAAAATAGCGAAAGATAAAAACAAACTTAAAAATGAAAAAATAACGAAAAATTAAAACAAATTCAAAAATGAAATAATAACAAAGAATAAAAACATATTTTGAAAAGTATTGAGGTATGCATAAAGTCGAAATTAATAAAGTCGTATATATTTTAAGCGATGATACGACAGTCATATGAGGTAAATGATAGAATAGAGCCTATTGAAAATAGGCTCCAATGGTGCATTGAAATAGGCTCCAATTCCAATGGTGCATTTTTCATTTTGATCTGACGCCAGTTTCGAGGGGTTTGAGCATTTTCTTCGAAATGACCATATATTTTTTTTCAATAATCTTTTACTTTTAAAACGAACCGAAATAATAGTTACTATCCCTCAATCAGTGTCAGATGGCAATTTTTTCACTAGGTAGATTTAACTTTGGGTTGCTATGGACTCTGGTTCACTTTTACTGGGTTGCAGCTACCACTGCAGCCATGATACAACTTTGAGTGGTCCCAGAAAAACATGCCTTCACTTTTCCAACCCCTAAGTGGTGAAGACTTGGATCAGGGGCGTAATTAGCTGTACCGCAGAGGTGTCAATTGCCCCTTCCAGACCTCTGTTTTCCCCTAAGCCTCAGTCCCCCCCACAGCTTAAATTTATTTTTTACAAAAATGTTGTGAAAACTCAGCACCTGTATGAAAAGTCCCGCTTTCTAGGGCTATAATAAAAGAAAGGTAGAGATGGCTAGGCCACGTTCTGCGGATGGAGGATGACAGATTGCCAAAGACTTTTCTTACTGAAAATAATATGGGAGTTTTGGTACAGTAAAAGTAAACCAATTAGGAACCCTTTTTACAGAATAAAAATATTATCAATCCCTTTTAAGACATAGCAACAATCCATTTTAGAGTTGTTGCTTTGTATACATTATTTTTCATTTAATTTTGGTATCACTTTTGCACTATGGCTCAGTTCAATGACTGGCTATCGTTTTGGTTTTGAAAAGGACATTTAGATAAATGTCAAAAATGTCATAAATGTCATAAATGAAAAAGGACATTTAGTTTGTAGATAAGTTTGAAGTCAAGCCATCTTGATAATATTAGCACTATAGACTAGCTTTAGAATTCTGATCCTAACTTGAAATTCACTGTTGTATAGAGAGAAATAACCGGATTTCTTAAATTTATGTTATGTCTTATTTCATCTTCACTTCAAAAGTTTCAGTTTTCGGGGGTAATAGCTACGTCCCTGGAAAAAATGAAGATATTAGACTATTTTATGATTGCACATGGTAAAGAATGTGATTAAAGGCTCTTTTCCTAGTTCAAAAGTTTTAGTTTTCGGGGGTAATAGCTACGTCCGTGGAAAAAATGAAGATATTAGACTATTTTATGATTGCACATGGTAAAGAATGTGATTAAAGGCTCTTTTCCTAGTTCAAAAGTTTTAGTTTTCGGGGGTAATAGCTACGTCCGTGGAAAAAATGAAGATATTAGACTATTTTATGATTGCACATGGTAAAGAATGTGATTAAAGGCTCTTTTCCTAGTTCAAAAGTTTTAGTTTTCGGGGGTAATAGCTACGTCCGTGGAAAAAATGAAGATATTAGACTATTTTATGATTGCACATGGTAAAGAATGTGATTAAAGGCTCTTTTTCTATTTCAAAAGTAACTCAAGTAACACTATTGGTATTACGGCTGGTGAGACCAAAATACTACCTGATTAATCAATCTAATACTTCTGTATGCTGTTCAATTACTTTGCAGTTATTAAAAATTATTTAATTTTATACTTATGTTCTTAAGATAATTTTAGTTTTATACTGGAAGTTATTGATATCATAACTGGTGTAAGACTGAAAAGCTTTATAGATTCGTTTCAGTAAAGCACTGGTTTTCTATAATCCTAAAAGTATAGGGAAACATAATTAGTTGGTTTATTTGTAGTAGTTTTATTGATATATATATATATATATATATATATATATATATTGTCCATTCTAAGTTTCAACTTCGCTCTTTACTTCCCTCGGAAAATTTTATTTGTTTATAATTAATTTAATTAACGACCAATTTGATTGACTTCACTGACCGGACTAGTTTTTTTTGGTCTTTTTAGCATTATTAAGAGCTGGCCACTTATTGGATGAATATTTGTCGTACCATTTTACGTCATATTATATTCCATATTAGTATTACATACGATGTTTATTAAGAAAGATCGAACTCTAAATAAATTAATTTAAAAACAAAGTTTTTCTAAGGGAAGTAAAGAGCAAAGTTGAAACTCAAAATGAACAAAAATTATTACTTCACAGCCTATCTAACATATCATACACCCCAAGAGTTATGTGAAGAAATATTAGTAAACAAAGGCCTACCTTAGCCTCGATCAATGCATTTGCGCGCTAGCTGATCAAGACATGAAAAGAATAAAACAAATAAATTTTATTTACAAATATTTTTGTACAAACAGCCCATTTATTCGCATTCACTCCATCACAAGAAATATAATTTCTCAAAAAAATATATATATTTTGACGCATTAAAAAATCTAAATAAATTATTTTCTAGTAAATCCGTCACCAGTAGGGTCTAGGATCCAGGGGTAATGGTTGGGACATTCCATGCAGGTATGAAGACGAAGGATCTCTCCTGGTAGTTCTCTGGTGGTAAGGGGACATGCGTTTGGAAGGGAACAGAATGGCTGTCCTTTGATATCGCATTTTTCTTTCCATTCAGCAAAGTCACGGAGAGCAGTGAGTTCAGTTGGGTTTTGCATCCATTGAATAACCTATAAGAAAATATAAATAAATTACAAAATGATTTTTGAGGAGTAGAAAGAACTGATAAGGTTAGTTTCTCATGTTTGACCTGAGCGATGTATTCTTAGTTAATCTTTTTTTTTCACAGATGCACTACACTATTTGCGTATACATGGACCACTTTGGTAACTAAAATTCAAACTTTATCTATCCATAGCTTATACAAAACTATAAATGTAAAATTAAATATTTGATAAAATGTCGGCTGACATTTTACACGAAAGGGGTCACTTTTAGACTGCTTACAGAAGAGATCTTCTAACTCCTCCACTGTAGATAAGAATAGCTAGTTATGTGACGAAATATTTTCAATTCTTCTTCTGTATGAGAAATTTGAGGTTTTTTTTCTACGTAATTTATAGACCATAGCACACGGGAGAGAACAAGCTTTCATGATTTAGTTTGGATGTAATGGAAATTAAAACCCTGCCATAAGAAGCATATCAGTGCCTAAAGTACCATAAATAAATAAAAATCTTTAGGAGGTAGCATCACAACCAAATTAAGTTTCTTGACGGTTTTTTTATTGGGGGGGGGGGAGGAAGGGGCTAATTTAAAATATTTACAGCCAAGTTGATTTTTTCTGTTGCACATAGTAAATCGAATATTTACTTGACGAATGAAAGCTCTTAGGCCGAACTAGCCAGACATGAAAATAAACAACAAAGAGAGATAAAACTCCACAAAAAAAAAAAAAACTCAAACGAGACTGCGGCCAGTAGAGAGGACAGACTAAAATAACGCGGATATTCCACCTGTATCAAGGCGACACAGATGTATCCGCGTTATTTTAGTCTTTTCTCTCTACTGGCCGCAGTCTCGTTTGAGTTTTTTTACTTGTGGAGTTTTATCTCTCTTTGTTGTTTATTAATATTTACTTGTGGTCATTAAAGCTAAGCCTCCAGTTCCAAGGCCTAATGAAAATTGAAGCAACTGTGGCTACGAGAAGCAAAGACAATTAAATTGTTAATTGCACTAAAATTAAAAATGCACTAACTCTGAAGTAGAACATTAATCTTTCAATTCAAGTTTAATTGAAAGCCCAATACACTTTTTAGTAGGCTAGACGTTGCGACAACGAGGATTTAAGAACTACTCTCCCCGCAGAGACTCCCCAAAACCCAAAAACAACCTAAACTCAGTTGGCTTTTATTTTGGGTTTTTATGAGATTATGTAGGTTTCACCGTTTTTATTACAGATTTAAGATTTTTTATAATTTTATTATTTTTACGAATGCAGTTTATATAAAATGTATTGGGAGACACTGCCTCTGTCCATTGTTATTTGCGTTGGGTGAGACATATGGAAGATCACTTGTTTCGATTCTTAATTTTTCAGATGATATATTACTTTTTGGCCACGTTTGTAGCAAGAATGACTAATTTTTTAGACTCTAAATAAAACTTTATTTCCAGAGCGTCCATCTTCTAACTTATTGGGGCGCCTCATCATTTCTCAAAATGGTGGAATTCGCAAAAAACAAAAAATCACTTGCTTTTACATCCCACTACGTTTAGTCGAGAACCAATGAACTCAAAAGGTAAGGTAAGTATCCCAATGATAAGAAATTAGGTCCCTTTTTCCTCCACGTGTCAGATCATGTTTGAAGACCCTAAATGCACAACTAGAAAAATAGTTCTGAACAACCAATTTAAGTTTAGTTAAATCTGCTAACCACCTGGTTCAAATATGCAAATGATACGAATCTGGGAAGGCTTCTCTTTCCCTATATAATTTGGAGTAAGGCTCCACTATTTTTGTACTCCAGATATGTGCAAACGCAAAATTTCTGGAGATTAGATCAAAATGACAGTTTCATGATTCAAAATAAATCAGAATTTGAGATTTACTCAGTTGTTTTCTAGAAATCGAGAAGAAAGTTTCGAGGCGATAATTCCATTTTCTACGCGACTCCAACGTTGAAGAATGACTACGAATCATTCTTTCTGAGCTTAAATTGTGTTGTTATCTTATAAATCAGTTGCTAGAAAAAAGTAGCATGCTAGAAAAAACTTTCATTTTTGATAAATTAAAGGAAATTTGAAAACTTCGGAGGGACTTTTCCTCGGTTTTCCGATTTCCAGATAAAAAAAAAGTTTCAAAGTTGTATCTTTCCATTTCCCGAACAAAAAGTTGATAAAGAAATAGAAATATACGATGACAATAGTGCTGCCTCATAGCATAAAAATTACCTGGAGATTAGTGACAAAGTAGACATCATTTCTGCCATTCAACATTTCATCAATAAAGTCAATCAAAGCATTTTTGAGGTCTTTCTTGCTCTTCAACCACGAAGCACCAAAATGGAGACCAAGAGGAGCTCGGTTGGTGCTATAGTGACGATCAAAGTTATGACGGAGGAACCGTCCAAATTGTTCACCAGTTTGAATGTTTGTGCAGGAGTCGACCATATGGCAACCTAGAATAAATATATATTAATGGGACAATTATTGGCTCCTACTGAAACCAAATAAGACTAATCTAGTTAAGGCATATATGGGGAGGGGTTTTCATGCGTCCCTTAATTTGCCTATTTTTCATAATTTTGAATATTTTCCCTCCTCTGTGCATGTGCCTGACCTAGTCATCATGCTGAAAAGATGCAGTCTATTTCTTAGGGACATTTTGACAGGAATCTTTTTGGTATGGGTTTTGAACCTCAATAAAGGCTCCGATTTGTTAAAAAAAAAATTAAAAATGAAGTATCATAAACAACAATAGAAATAGTGAAAGGAAAGGCTTATAAAATAGGAAGTGAAAATACAAATAAGTAGAAGTATCGACAAGATAGGGTAGAAATATGAAAGAAGTACAATCAGAAAAGAAAGGAGTAAATCTAAAAAAGTAAATCAAGATAAGGTTGACTTATAACAAGAATCACATAATATCATAATCTACTGATTTGTTTTTCTTTTTTAGGTGACTTCAACGGATATACAAAAGTTGAACAGGAGGCTTCTCGCGTATTATGCCTGAGAGCTTTGGGATTAGATAATTTGAGGATTCAGGGTACGCCATAGCAGACGAGTAGAGACTATCTGTTATGGAAGAATAAATAGGGAGGTAAGCTTTTGGAGTTTTGTAGTAAGTATATTTTAGTTATTTTGAATAGAGGAAAGGAATAAATGAAAAACAAGGAAAACAAAGTTCATTATTTGGTTGCAAGTGAGTGACTTTTCTGTTGTGCACAGATTGGGAGTTTATGTGACGTTTGGTTCAGACCCCTTGTCATAAAGTGACTATGTGGGATCAGAAGATCAATGAATAGGCTAAAAGAAAATATGCCAAGAGTGGTGACACAAAAAAATAATTGACAGCTTAAAATAGACCAGGATAATAATGAAAAACTTTACTTAGGAGAGCTCAGAAAAAGAAATCCCACAATCTGGAGAAGATTGTCATTTAGAACCATCTCTCACATAGCTGCGTGATATTGTGTGTGATTCAGGGAATGACTAAGCTAGGGTATAGCGGCAAGGACTGCAGAAACTTTGAATAAAGAAATCAATATGTAAACTACTTAAGATAAAGAATAATAAGTATAGATGAGAAAAAGGCCGAAAGATTAAGAAAACATATAGTAAGGCAAATTCTAGAGAATTTTAGAAGCTGGTAACGAAGCCCGGTTTCAGGCTCTCGCAATGAGGGAGAAGTCCCCCTCAATTAAAGTTGGCTCAAAATTTGAAAGACAGACATGAAGAAGCTGGAATTATGGGACTATTGGCGGAGAAATTATCACGTCTGGGTGCATCTATTGATCTACTATGAATGACGACGATTCAAGGTTTATTATGAAGATAAATGGGAGTGAAATAGGGAAATTTGTTAAGCAAGATTTTAAATATCACCTATGCTATCTTCTTTGCCTTTTAATTATATGAAATTTACAAACCTTAGACCTGTTGTAAAAATATCAGGCAATTCTGATAACTCTTATTTTTCTAAATGACAGAGAATGGGTAACGAAAGCTAGTATTGACCAGCAGACTATTAGATTTGACCCACGATTCTTAGGTTATGAAGTATTTAATACTAAATGCTGATAAGTAACCTGTTGTACCGTTTGGTGACAGGGTGAGACTTGTTTTAAAGCTCAAAGTCATAACAGTACTTACTTGTCAGCAAAGTTTTTATAAGAACGAATTAAAGTGGATAATTTCAAAAAGGGAATTTTTTTAGCATTTGGTGATAAAAAAAAATATTTGGTAAGGGTGAGGTCAAAGCTGGTTCTGACTTATCGCCCAATAAAAAAAAGGGGAAGAATGATGAAGGGGAGAAATGGGTGAATATTCATATAAATATTTCTGAGGAAAAGTTAAAAGGTTGGTCGGTTACACACAGCAGCCATTTTTTAATACTTATTTATTCTGTTTGAGTAAGGCTGCATATTCGTTTTTAAATATTATTGTTCTGCGAATGTTTGTATAAACTACAGTCCCCTAAAATCTTGAATTAGTAAGTAAAATATCATATGAAAAAAAAGAAATAAAAATAATCTATGATCAATGATTCTTACCTGGGAGAGATTCGTCAAAAGTTGGGTCATCTCTTCTATCAAGCTCGTTGACAGCCATCTCCCAAACTGGATGGGACCTTGATGGACAATTGGCATTACCATGGCAAGCATGTGGCATACGGAAATACAAGGTGTACGGCCAAATGGGAACGCGACTAAGTGGAGCAGTGATGGAGGAGTCGTAGACAAAGAATTGATCAGCCATCATATCAAATTGCTTGTTGCCACCAGTACGGAGGAAAGGGGCACGAACACCAATGATAGAACCATCGGAGATGTTGGCAAAGCGCTCGATGATAAGCCTAAAATAAAATGAAAAAAAATACAAAAAAACGTGCCTAATGCATAGATTTGAGTTTGAAACTGTTACAGAAATTTGGTATAAATTAAAAATTCTAACATGTTACTGCTAGAAAAACGAAACAAAACAAAATGTTTATTTTCCTTGGAAATATATCCAAAAAACTGTCTGTTTAATCACGATTGTTTTATATTAGGTAAATTCGGTGATGTATATTTGGCGAAGTATATTCGGTGACCTTAAGAGGATGAGTGACGTGGGTGGCTTTAAAACCTACGCCTATGGATATATTCTCTCACCAAATTTGTCAATCGCGCTAATTGCTGGACAATGCCCTACATACACTCAGAACCGGACTTTTTAAAGCAAAATACAAAATTTTCTTGTCTTAGAATATGTAAATGAGCATAAAGTAAGTTGTAAGACTAACATGTGTCTAGTAAAAAATACATAATATTTGTAATCTTTTAGAGCTGAAAAAAAAATCGCAACTTGTATTGTTCCTTTCGTCTGGTTGTAATACAAGTTTACTCATCTCAAAAAGGCTTAGCTAAAATTTGTATTACACATAAAACTTTAATGCCATCTAAAGAAAAAAGAATGCAGAAGAAAATCGTGCTCCGATGTATTTTCTATAAACCTTATGTAAGGTTCTTTATAAACCCATCTAACGGATTTTTTGCGCTCAACTAGCATGTCAAGTCAAATTGTCTTTCGAATGCTTAGTGCCTGCAGCAACGCCCAAATTCCCTCAATCAAACACAAAACATGACAATAGATGGATTAAAAAAATATTCTCAATTTCAAGCTTTTTCTTAAATCAGAATTTATACTTTAGGATTAGTTACAAATATAGTATGTTTAATGCTACTGGTGCTAAAAGAATTTTCATTCGAGTACAAGCTGATATAGTCATGTTATTTTTAACTGGCTGTCAATATCAACCTTCTTCTCTTTGCAGGTTGTTTCTGTTCTTTTAAGTTATCTGTCCCGTTAATTTTAAGTTATCTGTTCTTTTAAAGAATATCTGTTCTTCTCTGTACCTTCTTGCAAAACGTTTTTTACACACAATTTCTGCACAAAATGTCGGAAACCATGCATTTGCCTGAGTTACAACCTTTTGCAGATTCAAAAGTAGAAAATTCATTTTGCCATATAAAATAAATAGTAAATCATACCGCAAAATCAAAAATTACACAAAGCCTTGACCAGATTGGTTTCTGAAAGGCTCAAACAGGATTTCCAAAAACCCTACAGTTCTGTTTTTCTTCTCGTCAAACTGAGTACAAAGGCTCTATGCAAAACCCTCAATTTGCTCAAAAGACAATAATTTTTCTTAATCAAGAAACAATATCCTTGAACATGTTTCTCCCGAGGAATTTAGCTCCAACAGTTGGCTAATCATAGAAGAACGAGAGATATTACCTTCCACCAGCCATCTCGGCAAGCCAATCATCATAACTTCCATCAGTCCAGTACTTGGCACTTTCTTTGTTGGTGACTGAAAAAACACCGATCTCATGCCCTCGACGATGGAAATCTTGAACAGCAGAATAGTTGGTATATTTATGAGAAACAAAGAAAGTTCCTTTGATTTGGCAACCGTTTGGATTTTGACGTACACCATTAAAGATTTCTTCATACAAGTCAATGTTGTCGACGTTCATAGCGCCATTGAAAGTAAGAGTAATCATTTGAGGAATCTGAAAAAAAGTGAATTTTAGGCGATTGAATAGACAACAGTTTACACAGGCGTCTAACTACGCAGGTTTCTGTGCAATTCTTTTCTTTAGGGAGAAGTGAGTAAAATATTTTTTTTTCATTTTGAAAAGAAAAACATTTTAATTTGAACTCAAAGTCTAGGCGATTCCAGGGGAGGGAGTCAGAGCCTAGTTCTGTATCTCTACATGACTAGGAGCATACTTTAGCCATAAAATCTGGCATTAGTCATGGTTGTAGCGGCAGCTGCAACCTAGTAAAGAGCGAACAACAACCCATAGTAGCCAAAAGTTGAAAAAAAAACCCTTTAGAAAAAACAGAAGTTTTTGAGGGAAGTAAAGAGTGAAGTTGATACTTAAAACGAACAGAAATTACTGCTTCACAGTCTATCTAACATAATATCAATAAAACAAGTAAAAATAAAGCAAATAATCATATTTCCTTATGTTTGTATGATTATAGAAAACTAGCGCTTTAATGAAACATAAAACAATATAGGAGTTTGGGTACAGTAAAAGCAACCCGAATAAGAATACTTTTTACAGTATAAAAATAAAGCATTTTAGGATTGTTGCTTATTTTTCTTTTCGTTTAAATTAGTAACAAATCTGCACACTGGTTCAGTTGAATAATTGGCTCTCGTTTAGGTTCTGAAAAGGACATTTCACGATTAATTTGTTGACAAGTTCAAAGTGAAACCATATTGATAGAACTAGGACTATAGACTAGCTTTAAAATTTTTACCATAACTTGAAATTTTTTGTTGCATCTGAGAGAAATTGCCAGACTTTCGGAGCTCATATTATGGCTTGTTTGATCTTCATTTTGAGTAATGCTAAAGCGTATTTCTTACAATTTAAGATTGCTTATTACTCATTATTGGTATTATAGCTGGTGAGACTATGTCACCTGATAAATCAATCCTTGAATATTGGATTGATAAATCAATCCAATATTTCTGCATGCTGTTCTGTGGCTTTCCCGCTATTAATAAATTATTTATTTTTATGCTTGTCTTTCTAAAAATAACTTTAATTATTGAAAGTTACTGATATCACAACTGATGTAAGACTATGAAAAGGTTTATAGATAAGGTTGTTGTTGTCAAGCTACGTACTCACTCTTAACTAATAAATCAACATTCTTGTTTTTATACTTGGGTTTTGTGTTTTCAGTAAAGCGCTAGTTTTCCATAATCATACAAACATAAGGAAGTATTATTATTTGGTTTATCTGTACTAGTTTTATTGATATGTGTTAGATAGACTATGAAGCAATAATTTTTGTTCGTTTTAAGCTTCGAGTTTGCTCTTTACTTCCTTACAAAAAATTTAGTTTTTTAAAACTAATAACTACAAGAGCCTTATCCTAAGCCGTTGTTGTTCATTGCAGGCTCATTTGTGTAAGTCTGGATTAGTTCAAAAAAGTCTGGTTGTTAAGGCCGTATTTGTGTATTTCAGCAAGTTTAAACTCCTTGAAACAAAAATTGCGCCTATGCCTACTTGATCAAAGCGCCTTGCAAATACGGCCGTCACAAGTCAACGCGACGTTCAATAAACATAGTCTAGACATTAATTACGCTTAATGGTTTTATCATCAAAATCAAAATCTATAAACGTATACTTGAAAATCTGATGGATATATTAAAAAGTGTCTATAAATCATCTTTTTTGAATTGGTCGTTTTATGCACTTCCTTAAATTGGCATCTAAGTCCTACATCTGCTGGTCTTGCCAATGGTACTAATTGTACGCAGACTGAGAACGATGTGGTATATCGAGCTCCAATTTTAAAAAATCAAAACAACACATTTGATTTTGATTTTAGCTGACTAGTTTGAAAAGGGTGAAATAACAGGAACCTATCAACAAAGTTTTTCTAATCCATTAAATAGCTTCGGAACTATGTTTCTTGAAGCCTTTATAGCATAGTCAGCCGAAAGACCCGCGGAAAAGAGAAAAAAAGCCCCAGCAACCTTTACTCTTCTGCGAGGACCAAATGGATTCCATGGCGCCAGCTTCCCAACCGGAAATTAGAAGTATCCCTTTCGATACACCAGCAGTGAGCCAAAGAAAATGTACTCTCTTGTGATGATCGGAAAGAAACTGAACTCGGAATGCAAAAGTGCTTTTGAGAAATTTTCACTTTCTGGTACAGCTACCCATTGTTTAATCTTGCGCGATTAGCTAGGTAGTACGAACATTACCAATTGCATAAAGTAATGTTTAAAACAAACTTGGATCTCAGTTATTAATTTGATCCAATAAATTGTAAATGATATTTTTCTAATACTATTTACTCTCAGATTCCAAGCATATATATTTATTACGCTTTAACGCTTAAAATTTGAACTTTGATATAAGATTACTAAAGAAAAAATAGCTGTAAACTTACTTTGATTGTGATATTGTTTGAACGTTTTTGATAACGCCGTGTACCAATTTATTTTGTTTATGCGTTTCCTATGTCTTTATTTCTCTCTTGTAAATTTTCGTTTACTATTTGGATCAAATTTTGTTCCAAAAATTTTAAAATTGAAAGTTTCGAACAGAAAAGAGCAAAATCATATCTTCTAAAAATTATTTCTGTTTGATTTTGGTACCTTTGAGAATTTTCATTTGTAACCTCAGACGTTACTAATCGATGCAGTGTCCGACAATGACATTCGCAGACACATCTATCTCAACTTTCAGAAAGTTTACACGATACTTTGCATGGCCGAGTGATTTAAAATAATTCAAGAGCTGAAAACATACTATAATTTTTATATGTATTCTTGCTTGCTTCAATTTTTCGATTGATACGGACAATTTTGCAAATTCGCTCTTTTTTCTTTTTTATATTTTACTTTCTTTTAATCTTGCATAATCAATCATTCCAAAACTAATAAGGTTCATTAGAAAAGAACATAAAAAAACACTTGAAAAACTGTTTTTTTTTTTTTTTAGAAATTATTTATGTTTGATTTCGATGTTATGAAAGAGATTTTGTCCTTTTTTTAATATTAGTAATAAAACTAACACGAGGCTATTCATTATATATCAATCCGTTTTTATATATTTACCTGTGTAATTTCTAATTCTCCTGGCACTCTGGTTCCGTCGGGTGAGCAGTAGCAATCTGGCAGTACACATTGAGAGCTATCACACTCTGGTGCTCTGTTAGGATCCATGTCAACAGAGCAAGCGTTCTCATCTGAGCCATCCGCACAGTCAGGTTTATCATCGCAGAACAGAGCCTTGTCAATACAATCACCGCTGCCACAAGCTAGTTTACCATCTGGACAAATTGGCTCATCTGTCTTCAATTTGGGCAAAACTTTTCTGGGTCCTATAAGTTATAGTACATATTAGACAACAATAACAAAAAGTACATGGCCGAAAGCAATATAATACATTAAGAACTTAAAAACATGAGATTGAGTCCGCAAAAAGATCATACCGAGTTCGTTATAGCCCCCCCCCCCCCCCATGATTCCGAAATTACCTTTCTGGGTATATCCACTGAAGAAAAACCGCTGTACTTTCTTTGTCAAAGATTTGAAAAAAATACTTTCCCCTCCTTGATTAAAAAAATTGCCCCTCCCTCAATTTTCGTGAATTTGCACCATTATTCTACGGAATCTGACCTATCCAAATACAGGTTAGTGCAAATTCATGACAATTAGGGAACATTTGAGCCTTAGCTTTGCCTTAAGAAACGCTTTGCCTTAAGCCAATCTGACAAAACTCTATATTTCATCTGGGACATCATTTCGATGGGACGGAGAGTCATGGCCTTTACCTGGCTTCTGAGGAAAGGCAGAAGATTTTTGGAGTCAACTTCAAGTCAATACCTGCGCCTTGTCCCTCCCTAAGTTTTTTTTCTTCTGAACGATGACCATGCCTTTTATTTTAATTATAGCAAATCTAGAATTTGCTACAGGAAATGTAGCGAATTAAGACAATAGATACGGCACTTGACTCTTATAGTCCAAACCGAAGGAGCTGATCCGCTTCATGGCCCTTCACCCAGGAAGTGGAATCCAGAAAGGGCCGGTCATCTATTGAAATTGCTTTTGCATTTTCTTTCTGCTTATCTTCCCCAGATTTCTCCAAGCACTCATTTAGAGCTGGCTCGACTCTGGCTGAGCTTGTAGAGTCACGCCACTGACCCCCATTCCAAACCAAATAACCGGCCACACCAGAAATCGAACCCCGTCCATCGGTTAAAGGAGTCCAAGTCCAGCGTACCAACCACTCGGCTAGGACGGCAAGCATTATGCTATATGGAATTTAGAATCTTCAAGGTGCCAATACAAAATAGATGAAAAGATTTAAATCACTTGATGTTTTTTTTCAAATTGCCAAATCGGACACCTTAATGCATTGAGTTTCAAGGTTCAAGGAATTCCTTTCACAAAACGTTAGCCAGGCGAATTTTTCATGAGCAATCTCTGCCAAGGCTAACTAATCAGTTGAACGGGTTTGTTTTATCATGGTGGTTTTCTCAGATTTGCATAAACATCTTTTAAAGCAAGGTCGGTATTACCAATGATTAAAAAAAGGACACACCCTTTCTCATTTAATTTTACGTGTAAAACCACATTTCCAGTTTTATCAACTTCTTAAATCTTAGTATTTGTCAATACTGTATTTTTTTTTAGTATTTCTAAACTGAATGTTAGGGTGTTACACAAAAGTAGTTGTTGAACAGAATTGTGCTAATACAGCATAGGTTACCCTCAGGATAGTAACTATTTCTAAACCTAAGATCTTAGCTGTAACAATCCCCATTATTAGAACAAGGATGCTACAGGGAAATTGTCAGCAAGGGAGGGGGGTTTCCAACAAATGGATGAGATAGTAAATTAACGCACTTTAAATGTTTTAGTAGGCAGTAACGCACTTTTCAAACAAAATTACTTGGTTTTAAATATATCTGAGGACAAAGGGGGCAAAAATCAATAGCATTGGTCTCAAAGCGAGTTTTTATTATCTCATGTTTCTACAAGGAGAAGAGCGTTTGTCCCTTCTTGTCCTTCCATGGCAGTGTTCATGTATTAATTTGGCGTAACTAAAATGAATGAATGGTCGTTTTATAGGCTCGAACATATAACAGCACAAGTCGCGAATTGTGCAGGAAGAATAATAGATGTTGTTTAGCCTTCTTGTATAATAGACTAAAAGTTGAATAGCTATTTCTTCGGGAACATCTTAGTCTCCCACAACCCCTGGGCAAATTTTGTAAGTTATATAGGTTTTCCGATGTTATTCAAGCACAGAGAGAAGAATTGCTTCCCGGTCAAATTTTCTTTGATATTTCAAAGACAGTAGAACGATCATATGACCGAAACCAAGCTGTATTCAGGAGGAGGGTTACCTAGTTTGACCCCCCCCCCCACTCGAGGTTTTTGTCCGACTCCGAAAATCCGAAACTTTTTGTCCGAATCCGAAACTTTGATAGTCACTAATGTTTTGCTATTTTTTTGTAAATTCCTCCCCCCTCAAACAAAATACTGCATACGGCCCTGACATAAAGTTTTTGGAATTAGCTCAAACATATATTACCAAAAACCTCTGAAAGTTTCATTGACTTAAGGCCGTGCGGTATTCATAACGGATCACCCTATCTCATCTATCATAAAATTTTTAGTTGGTGTGGCAAAACTATTTAGAATTGATTGTGTGATCCTGACATAACTTGTAGAAAATATAACAATTCAAAATAGGGATGAAACCTTTTAATTGACAGTGAAACAAATGTAAACAATTTTAACTGGACCGAACATGTATACAGTGTCCATTATCAGCATTAAAACTGCTGATGAATTTTACTGCTGATCATGGACACTGTATATGTTCTCGAAATATCCAGTTAAAAAAATTTATATTTGTTTCACTGTCAATTAATCCATATAATCCCTATTTTGAACTGTTATATTTTCGTCATGGAAAGGCAGTGTGGTCTTCGAAGCTATCTACATAACTTGTGTTATGTCTCTACAAGCTCTACTTGTAGAGCTTTCATAATATATCCGAATAAACAACAGAAAACTAAAAGCTGACGCCTAGTTTCTTGGAAATCTTAGAAAAACCCTTCAATTCCTCCCATTTTGTGCCGGAGGAAAGAGATGTTCAGTTTTAATGAAACTTACATATCAGAAAGTTTGAATATTGCTCTTTCAAATAAACGGAGTAGGTTTTTCTTTTTAAAGTTCAAGGAGTTCCAAAAGTACTTTAACATACTTGACAAGACAACTCAAATTTCATATGGCTCAAACAAAAAAAATCTCATTGAACCTTGGGAGTTCACTGTGATGCTGCTCAATTTGATGGACAAGTTTGCTGACAAAAGGGACGGAAAATTTAATTGTCTTTTCAAACAAATTTCATAGTCAACCCGTAGATTCTCAATAGCTCTCAATGATGGCTAGTCCCCCAGGAGAATTCGCTGACGGTTCCTATGTCATTGAGGCGGTCAGCCGACAAGACCGGAAGGCTGAGAATCGGAACATGATTTTAAAGTGCCGCATAGCTTTAACTCAGCTATTTATATTTACAATATTAAAGAAAGCTTCTTTCGTGCTGGAAAGCGCTTGAATACCCTAAATGTTCTCAAGTCTTTTTTATTTGTCACTTATGTTGCCGATTATGCTGGGTTTTCCCGGGTCTGACGGGGATTTGTGTGCAAATCAATTGAAATTTCTATTTTTAAATTCTCAGTTGCATGTAGCATGCATGCCAACGAAACAGTTTGTGTTTTGTGAGCCGAAATCGGTGAGTTGTAAATTGATCGTCAAATAGTTTTGATCGCATAAAAAAAAAAAAAAAAAAAAAAATCCAGTAACCCTAACTTCCAGATATAGCAATTCGTGGAAAAACACTACTCTAATTGCGCAGTTAATTTTCAGGGAAAAGGATCCCTTGCTAAAGTTACCCCGCTCTTTACGCTAAAGTTTGGCTCTTTCTCACAACTCTACTTAAAAAAAAAAAACTATAAAAACAAAAACAATTAGTTGTAGTAAGGAGTGGTAACGGAAAGTGTAACTATTGGTGTAGTGGTAACGCTCCTCATAACAGTTCGTTGGCACAAGCTGTTTGATAAAAGAAGATTGCTTCACAAAAAGGGGAAGAATAAACAGCTATTCAGAAAAGGGTGGTGGTAATTTTTTTAAGAAACGAGAGCTTATCTTTGCACCGAACCCCACATGTAGACAACCAGCCTCATCTGTAGTGGTGCCAGCTGCAGTATTATAGCAATAGTTACATGAAGTTTCAAAGGACAGACAGTTTCCAACAACTAACATTCACCAAAAAATAGTATGCTCTTTCTATTAAATTATCTATGCTTGTTCTCTATACTTGCTATGTTTATCTATACTTACTTTCCAGTTTATCACAATTGGTGACTTTTCCTTTCCAGTCACAGGTCTGTCTGTCGATGTCGAAAGCAAGACCAGCAGGACATTTAACAAAGGCTAAACGGATAGCACCCACTATGCCAGCTCTGTCACACCTGCAAAATAAAAAAATTATCAATGTGGACAAGCTAATTAAAACTATATAACTTTATGTAAGTTATATTCTTCTTCTTCTTG